>NC_059349.1:41898743-42202493 GCF_019703515.2 Myxocyprinus asiaticus
AGCACTGCAAAGGGTGGTGCGAACTGCCAAACACATCATCGGAGGTGAGCTTCCCTCCCTCCAGGAAATATATACAAGGCGGTGTGTGAAAAAAGCTCGGAGGATCATCAGAGACTCCAGCCACCCGAGCCATGGGCTGTTCTCACTGCTACCATCAGGTAGGCGGTATCGCAGCATCAGGACCCGCACCAGCCGACTCCATGATAGCTTCTTCCCCCAAGCAATCAGACTTCTGAACTCTTGATCTCCCACGATCAAAATACATCAGCCCTGCACTTTATTACTCTTTTATCTCACACCGGACTGTCATAAATTATATTACTGTCATTATATTATGTCTCTCTTAACAACTGACTATCAACCGACAGCCTGAATGTCAATACAGTACAATACTGTACATTCTATATATATACTTTTTTCATATATATTTTAATTTTTATTGAATAATGTGTATCTATATAGTATCTATATAGTAAAAAACAAAACAAAAACAGCATATTGTATACTGTACAGTGTATGTTATTATTTGTATATTGTTGAGTGTAATTGTGTATAACAGATGTTTAAATTGTGTTGTGTTAATTTGATGTTTTAAGTTGTGTAATTATGTATAACAGATGTTTAAATTGTGTTGTGTTAATTTGATGTTTTAAGTTGAGTGTAATTATGTATAACAGATGTTTAAATTGTGTTGTGTTAATTTGATGTTTTAAGTCGAGTTTAATTATGTATAACAGATGTTTAAATTGCGTTGTGTTAATTTGATGTTATTGTAAATTGGTATATGTCTCATCACTGTCACGACTGCTATGTTGATCGGAACTGCACCCAAGAATTTCACACACCATTGCACTTGTGTATATGGCTGTGTGACAATAAAGTGATTTGATTTGATTGATTTGATTATTTGGTAGCATTGCCTTTAAATTATTTAACTTGGGTCAAACATTTTGGGTAGCCTTCCATAAGCTTCTCACAATAAGATACTGGAATTTTGGCCCATTCCTCCAGACCGAACTGGTGTAACTGAGTCAGGTTTGTAGGCCTCCTTGCTCGCAAACGCTTTTTCAGTTCTGCCCACAAATTTTCTATTGGATTGAGGTCAGGGCTTTGTGATGGCCGCTCCAATACCTTGCCTTTGTTGGCCATTTATGCCACAACTTTGGAGGTAAGCTTGGGGTCATTGTCCATTTGGAAGACCCATTTGTGACTGAGCTTTAACTTTCTGGCTGATGTCTTGAGATGTTGTTTCATTTTATCCACATAATTTTCATTCCTCATGATGCCATCTATTTTGTTAAGTGCACCAGTCCCTCCTGCAGCAAAGCACCCCCACAACATGATGCTGCCACCCCCATGCTTCACGGTTGGGATGGTGATCTTCAGCTTCCAAGCCTCACCCTTTTTCCTCCAAACATAACGATGGTCATTATGGCCAAACAGTTACATTTTTGTTTCATCAGACCAGAGGACATTTCTCCAAAAAGTAAGATCTTTGTTGCCATATGCACTTGCAAACTGTTGTCTGGCTTTTTTGTGGTGGTTTTGGAGCAGTGGCTTCTTCCTTGCTGAGCGGCCTTTCAGGTTATGTCGACATAGGACTTTTTTACTGTGGATATAGATACTTGTCTACCTGTTTCCTCCAACATCTGCACAAGGTCATTTGCTGTTGTTCTTGGATTGATCTGCACTTTTCGCACCAAACTACGTTCATTTCTAGGAGACCAAATGCATCTCCTTCCTGTGCGGTATGATGGCTGCGTGGTCTCATGGTGTTTACACTTGCACACTATTGTTTGTACAGATGAACGTGGTACCTTCAGGCATTTGGAAATTGCTCCCAAGGATGAACCAGACTTTATTTTTTTTTAGGTCTTGGCTGATTACTTTAGATTTTTCCATGATGCCAAGCAAAGAGGCACTGAGTTTGGTAGGTCTTAAAATACATCCACAGATACACCTATCAGAAGCTAATTGGCTAATTGCCAAAGGGCTTGACATCATTTTCTGAAATTTTCCAAGCTGCTTAAAGGCACAGTTAACTTAGTGTATGTAAACTTCTGACCAACTGGAATTGTGATATAGTCAATTAAAAGTGAAACAGTCTGTCTGAAAACAATTGTTAGAAAAATTACTCATGTCATGCACAAAGTAAATGTCCTAAATGACATGCCAAAACTATAGTTTGCTAATATGAAATCTATGGAGTGATTAAGAAATGAGTTTTAATGACTTCAACCTAAGTGTATGTAAACTTCTGACTTCAACTGTATATATATTGTGCTATCTCATACAACAATTCATCATCATATATAATTTTTTGTGCTGGAGGCAGTGAAAATGCTGTAGGGTCAGTACAAATCTGCAGAAAAAGATCCTTATTGTTGAGCCCTGCATATGCAAGGACACCTGCTGACTGGTAAAGCAAAAGAGAATAAAGAGAGGCCATCATGTACCTGGCGACATGCATCAGAGCAACGGAAAACATTGAAGTGAGAAGCTCACAATGCTGTTGACACAGAAGGCAGGACAAATGCACATGCACACACACACGCACACACGCGCACACACGCGCACACACGCACACACACACACACACACACACACTACCGTACAGGTGCAAATGAAGGACAAGCAAAACGTGTGTCTGTCAGTATTCATGTTTTCCAGATATTTACTCTTTATTAACCTGTCAGTTAGTCTTTTGTGAGTTTAACGGAAAAGAAAGAACTTTACTTTGAACTTTTTTTTTTTACACCTTCTTTGAAAAGACAAAGAGAGAGAGAAAGAGAAAAGAAACAACAACAAAACTTTTAAAGATACATGAAAAATTGCTTCCCAATTCTCTCTAATAAGACCCCGCAAAATCAATTTGGTGTAGCTGTTGGCCATAGCTAATCAAGTTCCAGGAAGTGCTTTGGTAAAACAATTTCAGAAGCACTTTCTTTTTGTGCTAGTATTCATTTCCTATTACTGCCTCCATTGAAGGCTAGGGCTAAAAATAATGCAACTATATTTTTTACATTTTCTAGAGAAAATGTGAGTGATTCTTGCGTCTGCAAATCTCGCCTCTACAATGCTAAAGTGTTCTGGGTGGTTTCTAGGGCACTGCTAGGTCTCTATGCTATTCTTGTCCCTAGATATGGCTCGGATGCCTCCCTCAATGCAAGTCTATGAGATTTCTTCACTTGTTTCACTCATCCACCAGGTGAAAATAGTAGATTTTTTTTTTGTTTTTTTTTGTTTTTTTTGCAGATTGCTTAGAAACATATTAACATATCTCTACTGATAATAGTAAATCCCTGGTCTATCCATTTCCTTTTTCAACCCCCCTCCAAAATTCATGTCCTTTCTATGCTTTGCCTATCAAGAAAAGTGGCAAAAAGACCCAAAATAAAAGACATTATAAATGACTACTGATACCCCTTACTAATTTCACTTTATAGTTCCGCTTATTGTCTGTGTTGTTAGATTATCACAAAGATCATAATAGGAGATGGATTCATTTTTTAGATTTGTTATGTTGCATTAACCACCTTTCATAATTGGCCAACTGATGCCATTAGAAACTCCCTGAAGACTGAGTCATAAAAGCTTCTATGGGCCTTCTATTCATTATGTAAAATCATTCTCTGAAGTGGCCAATGCCTGCTAAAAAAAAAACTAAAAAAAAACATCTCACTAAAGCAAAAGACAGATGTAAAGAAAAAATGAAACAAGAAAAGAGGGATGTGAGGCATGACTTAGAGGTCGACAGATATTGAATTTTACCGATTCGATAACTAAGGTGGTGGAAAAGGCAGATAAATGATTAATCAGCCAATAGTTTTTAAATTTGAAGATTTGTTGCTTATTGTGTGACTCTTAACTGTAAACAAGCCCAAAACACATAAGGGACTCCTATTTTTAAATGACGAAGACTTGGCTCTGTTAAAATTCTCGATATTTAAGTATTTACCAAATTAAGCTTTTTATTTCCTATATACAGTATTCACCAGATAAATAGTTTGTATATATATATATATATTTCACCAGATTAAGTTTAATGAGGAATCAGATTTATTATTATTATTCACAAGATATGAAGTTGGAGACCAGTGTTGTAGTCAAGTCATTAGACCTCGAATCCGAGTTGAGTCTGAGTCCTCACTGCTCAAGTCCGAGTCCAAGTCCAAGTCACCAACATTGTGTCAGTGTCGAGTCCAAGTCGAGTCACCAATAACTGCATATAAGTCCGAGTTACGAGTCCTTGTCTATGCCATTTTAAGTTTATTGGCACACACACATTCAGCCTTTCAAAGTGTATATTGTACAAGAAACCATAAACACAATAACAATACCATTTCTGTAGTTTTTTGTTTTCTTCTTCTTAATATGTTAATATGCTAATAAATAGCGTCAGCCATGGAGGAACACAGAGGAATAATTAAAAACAATTTCGGCAACTATCAACATAGATTTTTGCAGATAACCGATAGTTCCAAAAAACCAACTATTGACTCCGATATTTCAAATCAGAATAACAGAAAGATCTAGTCTATAGCAAGCAGTGTTGTGGAGTAACTATCTACAACTAGTGACTACTACTAACTTTTTTCAGAAGCGTAACACAGTTATTCAGATGTTTTCAAAATTGTCCAGTTCTCCCTATACAGAAATGAGATATAGCTAGCAGAGGTATAAGAAATGGGACATAGACAACAGCAGGTATCAGGAAGATCCTCAGTTCTAACCAGTCAACCATACACTACTACACCTTTGCAAAACACAGGGTTGATACTGATGCCATGGCTGAACTGGTTGCCCCATCACTTCTAGTATATTAAAGTAGAGAAAAGTGCTGACAAACTCATGCTCTGTGCTTTTAATCTTTTATCAATCCGCAGCACACACTCGAACATACATCACATTTTAACAGGTATTTATTCTCCCCTCTTGTCTGCACTTTCTTTATCCCTCTGCACCCACTTTAATTGAAATCGAAAGTGTGTGACAATAGCGCACGCTTGCTGTGCCCCTGAGAGTGACAGCGATGATAACAGAGTGCTGGAGAGGAAGAATGCTATTATTAATATTTAAGCATTGTGGGTCGGTGTGGAGCCGTCATGGAGCCGTCATGGAACCGTGCTGCAGACTAACCAGTTAGATTAACCAAGCTTTCTACGCTCTGTTCCAATGAGCATGAAGGTGAACCACATGGCTGATGTGAGGGATCTTTTTTAGTCTTAAAGAATAGGATTATTCTCTCCTGCTTCCAAATCATATGAGCTATAATCTGAGTATATAATAATCCTTGGTTTACAGTCAAAATACTTCATCCTGGCTACAAACTAGGGGTGCATGATATACTGTACAGTGGGGTCCGAACGTCGACAAAATCGAATTTAAACATGAAAATAAAGTTGTAGGATTTTAAAAATTAACGTAATGACGTAAAATGAGTAAGAGATATTTAAGATGCGCTATTTCTTGGTCACAAATCAAATAAGCATATTTGTGACAATGACAATGTTAACTCCTTTGAACAAAGGTCAGATTTCTTGCTTCCACTGAAGCACACAAGATGCTTTTTAAAACATTCTCAATCATGCTGGGATAACATAGATCATTAGGTTTTGCACAAACTTGTGTCATTAAAGCAATGGAAACAACCCAAATACTAAAGAATTTCTGAAATTCATGTTAATATTTAACTGATTCAACTTTTTACTCAAATTGCTATGACAGACAATAAGATTGTATTAACTGTATTAATAAAATGCAAAATACAAGCAAAAAAATAACATTATAAAGTGCCAAGAAAAAGTATGTGAATTACATGGAATTACCTGCATTTATGAATACATTTGTCTTAAAATCTGGTTTGATCTTCATCTAAGATATAGTACAATAATGAACAAACACAATCTGTTTTACCTAATAACACAAATTATTTTATTATTCCTGTACATACTGAATACATCATTCAAACATTTACAGTGTAGGTTGGAAGAAGTATGTGAACCCTTAGGCTAATGACGTCAACAAAATCTAATTAGAGTCAGGAGTTGGCAAACCTGGCATCCAGTTAATGAAACGAGATTGAAGGTGTGGGTTAGAGCTTCTTTGACTTCATTTTTTTTTAAATCACTCAAACATTTTGAGTTTGCTATTTACAAGAAGCATCTGCTGTCGTGGACCATGCCTCGCAAAAAAAAAAAAGAGATCTCAGAAGACCTACGATCAAGAATTCCTGCTTTGCATAAAGCTGGAAAAGGTTACAAAGTTATCTCGAAGAGCTTAGATATTCATCTTTCCAGAGTTAAACAAACTGTCTATAAATGCAGATGATTTAGTACTGTGGCTACTCTTCCTATAAGTGGCTGTCCAGTCAAGATGACTCAAAGGGCACACTGCAGAATGCTCAATGAGATAAAAAAAAAAAAAAAAAAAAAAAAAAAAAAACCTAGAGTGACAGCTTAAGACTTGAAGGAATCATTGGAACTGGTTAACATCTCTGTTCATGAGTCTACTATGCGGAAAACATTACACAGGCATGGTGTCCATGATAGGACACCACAAAGGAAACCGCTGCTTTCCAACAAAAACATTGTTCTGTGCCTGAAGTTTGCCAAAGACCACCTTAACACTCCACAATGCTACTGGGAAAATGTTTTGTGGACTGATGAAACTAAGGTTGAATTGTTTGGGAAGAACATGCAGCACTACGTATAGCATAAAAAAGGGCACTGCATACTAAAATGAAAAAATCATCCCAATGGTTAAGTACGGTTGAGGGAGCATCATGATTTGGGGCTGCTTTTATCAAGTTTATCAAGATATCATACAGGATGGCTGTGCAGAAGCTCAGTAAAAGTTGGGTGATGCAGCAGGACAATGATCCTTAACATCGAAGTAAATCCAATACAGAATGGCTTAAAAAAAAAAAATCTGTGTAATGACCTCAAGAGAACCATTTACACCAGACATCGTAAGAATATGGCTGAGCTGAAGCAGTTCTATAAGGAATAATGATCCAAAATTCCTTCTGAATGTTGTGCATGTCTAATGCGCAGCTACCGAAAATGCTTGGTTGAGGTTATTGCTGCCAAAGGAGGATCACCAGTAATTAAATATCGGGGTTCACTTACTTTTCCCAGAGCACTGTGAATATTTAATGGGATGTGTTCAATAAAGACATTATAATTATTATTGTGTGTGTGTGTGTGTGTGTGTGTAGATTATAATTGTGTGCGTGTGTGTTGTTAGCTTAATCACACTGTGTCTGTCTATACTTGTGACTTTGGTGAAGGTGAGATCACATTTTATGCCCAATTTTATGACCAATTAATGCAGAAAACCAGTCAATGCAATTAATGTAGAAAACCAATTCCAAAGGGTCCACATACTTTTTCTTGCAACTGTATAGGCCATCAGCCTATTTTTTTATTTTTTTATTTGGTCCTATTTTTTTCGGCCATATTAGTATCGGCTATTTCTGTAGTGTTTCAAGCTAACCAAAAAAGGTTTGGCAAATTACATGCATGTGTTAAGCCTGTCTGCAAAATAAAATGAGTAAAAAACATTTTTGCAATTTGTCTTATGAGAGGTTAAGCTGATATATAAAAGCCAGCTTTCAATTCTCAACCTAAATAAGGCAAACAGAGGACATGTCAGCCTACTCAACTAATTTAAAGGTATCAGCGGTGGGAGGCTGTCTAGAAAGCATCATACCGTTTCCTTTTAAACCAAGGTTAAACTCTTTTATTTGGCCTCTTTCTCTCTCCCTCTCAAAATATGAAAGGATATAGATTCCAGAAGCAGATGGAATACAACCAGTCTATTAGACGCACACCAATAGGATTAAACTGATACAGTGCAAAAAAGGGGCCCTTGTCCACACAAATATGTCTGTATGTCTAGATGCGTACAAAAAGTGTATGCACACACAATGAGAGCCTGGTCATACTCATGAATACATTTAAAAGACACAAAAAAGACACAAAATGTATATGAAGAGCAGGGGTATATGCAACAAGATACAAAAGGGTGTGTGTGTTTGAGAAAAGGGGTCTGGGACAAAGCCTCCAGGTGGGGATTAGATGAAGGCACAGACCCTCTTTACCCCTTTTGTCTCCCTGTGGGTATAAGGGGGGAACAGAAAAGGAGGATAAACAGAGGAGGAATGGTGGAGGGTGGGGTTAGGGTCTCGTTAGTGAGCATGTTGGGATCTGCGAGTGTTTGCACAGTCCCACAAATCAAATGCAGCCGACACACACTTACTGTGTCATCAGAGGAAGAGCAAGAGAGGCAGAGAGAGTTGACAGCAGGCTGAAAGAGGGAGAGAGAGGGAAAGACAGACAACATCCTGGTTATTGGTCCTATAGGCATGGTTGAAAACAAAAATGTACCGACGCAAAAAGGCTACTCCCCTGCAGTCCAACTTTGATCATTTGTTTGAAACAGTCAGTCTAAGACAATATTGTAAAGCCCAATTAATATATAGAACACAACTGTTCAACAGTATGTCATATTTGTCCAGCACAGAACCATAAAGCACAATCCACAAACAAATAGTGGAAAATTAACTTTCTGCCACACCAGCAAATGGCGGGTGAATAGAGAAAATGTGTTAAATAATGTATTTGTTTCTGGTTTAGATTCTTTTGCTCCCTTAAAATCTTGGACAACTTCCTTTTCGCATTCTGCTCCCTAGTATAATGACATCTTGCGCTCAATGAAGGCAGTTTTTGGTCAAATGGAGCATAAGTGGCATCTTTCTGGCATGAATGTATTCTACCAAGCTTGGAGAGACTACTTATGTGATTACAAAGCAGCAATTGAAACTGCCAGATCTTCTTATTTTCTAAGATAATTTGAAACAACAAAACAATCCCAGGCATCTCATTCATACTATAAATAGACTGTTCAAATGTAATTGTCCCACCACCTTGCCTGTCTCACCACAACCATTTTCTTTTTTTTTTTGCCCCAAGACTGAATGTCCGTCAGCTAATTCTCACTACTCTATCTGTCTCTTATGTTTCACCTTTTTTCTGTCCAGTTTTTCTGGCACCACTCTTTTAAATTTCTCCCAAATTGACCATGAGTACTTTTACAAGAACACCAGAAATCTGCTTATTGTGAGAAAGCGGCATATTGTGATGAAGCAGTGTTCCCGTTTACATGTACTGTATAAGCAGTGTACTATTTACTCCCATATACATATGGTTCAGTCAGTAAGCACAGCAACGTCCACAGCAACGTAATGTCCCTACGACACTTGTGTAAATAACAAACATGGTATTCAAGGAAGGCGTCGCTATTTTATTCCCCATTGCTTCACTTTATTTCCAGATAATATTTATTTCCAAAGTTGCTGCTGACTGTGTTTGTTTCCTTAACTTTCTATCGCAACCTGCAGTGGAATTGCACTGCAATAGTGGGGTTTCCACTTTCGTAAAACTCGGGGATTCCCCCAATGCACTAGTGTATACACGAAGATGAGGAACTGTTGGATATCAATCTTCAATCTGGCTTTCGAAAACTTTACAGTATAGAAACTGCTCGGTTTAAAGTCACAAATGATTTGTTAATAGCTTCAGACTCTGGCTCTCTTTCTAGTCTCATCCTTCTTGATCTCAGTTCCGCTTTTGGGACTGTCAATCACAATCTTTTACTCACCTGTCTTGAAACTGTTTTTGGTATCTCTGCAATTGCTTTGAACTGGTTTAGATCTTATCTCTCTGAGCGTAGGCAATTCGTCTCTCTAGATGGATATTGGTCTGAGATATTCACTCTGGTGTCTCTCAAGGTTCTATTTTGGGCCCCTTACTCTTCAGTATTTAAATTGTTCCTCTGGGTCAGCTCTTAAGATCACTCTGTCTTTATCATAATTTTTTTACAGATGACACACAGATCTATCCATTCTAAACCTTGTCAAAATGTGGCAGTCGTTTTTCTTTTCACATTGTATTTCTGAGATAAAAACATGGATGACTCAATTTTCTTTGTCTGAACAGTAATAAGACAGAAGTTATGCTTATTGGCTCTCCTTATCAGCTTTGTCCTCCAAATCTAGTCTATTGAAGTATAGGTCTCTGCGAAACAATAATGGTCATTTTCCAATCTGTGGGGAGTTTTCAAACCGGGATGGGCATTTCTCAACTATCCAATGAAAGTAGGGAATCTCAATGTAGTAGGCAAATAATATAAAGCAGTTGAAAAATGCCCATCCTGGTTTGAAAACTCCCCACTGATTGTGAAATGCCCATTTTTGTTCTGAAGAGACACAAGTCTCAGTCTTTCAGTCGTCACACAGACTTGTTTATGCTCTATGGATGACATGGCACTTTCTTCTTATGCTCCAAAATTGTGGAACTCGCTTCCAGCTGATATTAGAGAAGCACAGACTTTTGGTATATTTAAATCTTATCTAAAAAAAAATACTTTTTTTCAGAACAGCTTTTGTCATTATTTTATATTTGTATTGTGTTTTAATTATTAACTCTATTTTGACATGAATGTTTATATACTCTATTTGGTTTTATGCTTTATATGTATAAAAATAAAGTATTATTATTATTTATAATAACTTTTATTAACATTAACAAACACTATCTAAGCACTGCTCTTATTAAAATCAGCTGCTTTGAAGAACCCGGAAGTACAGGGTCTACATACAGAACTGTACATTATAGAGTCAATTACAGTTATGTATGTTACAGTTAAATCCAGTATTGTACAGCACTTGAGTCAACATGTGGGCTGGAATTTCATCTCATGAATCCAGTGATAACTAGAAAGCATCCTAGCATGAAGCAATAAATGAATAATTATACTGTCATTTCATATAAGAGAAAACAATAAAATGATCTGACAGGGTCTACTGGGTTTATCTTAAACTCTCAACTACATTTACAACCGTCTGCTGAATTGACATATCAAATGGCAACCGTCTGTTTGGGTTCGAAGATAAAAATCTCCAATCAAACTGAACACCAAGTTGCCATATTGACATTTTTTATTGCCTGGATCAGAGCAGGGCGCTTGAATGCATGCCAAGGATAAAGGGGTGTGTGTGCATGCGTGTGTGGCCACTTTAATTATGTTAATGCAGCACTCAGGCTCAGTGAGATAAGTATTAGTCAGTGTGCAGAAACAGGGAGCCATATGGAGCTCTTTGCCAAAGTTATGTTATACAATCTGCTGCAGAAGAGTTATGCTATTTCTACTGACAGACCCGTTTCACACTACAGGATGCCTGGCTGAGAGGCAGAGCGAAAGAGAGGGTGATAGAGTGAGGGGGTCATTTTAATGAATGGAAAGAAAGTAGTTGGCAGTGAGTGAGTGAACAAATGAGTGAGTTAATGAATGAATGTACAAGTTAGTGAGCAAATGAATAAACATGTGAGAGAGTGAGTGAGTGGTAGGGCTGGGTATCGATATAGATTAACCAGTTTGATTCCAAGCTCTCGATTCAATTCCATTCCGATTTGGTTCTAAATAATTATGATATATTTTAGTGAAAATGTCAATTTTGTTTATTTATGAAAGAACTTATCTCTCAGCTGTAAATTAAACAGGGAACCTTCTAACTTGGTACATTGCGAAAATATGATCCCAAACTATGCAGTTCAATTGCTATTTATTTAACAGACATAACAACCCAAATCTGAAGATAAACTTTTATAAACTTCAAAGTAAAAGTAAAGGATCGATCTTTGGATTTTAGGATATCAGGACAGTTTAAATTAAGATCACGAATAATCAGAAATTTTATATTTTTAGCCAACTCTTGTGAATGAGTGAGTGAACGAACAATTGGGTGAATGAACAATGAGTGAGTTAGTCGAGTAAGCATACGTTAGTGCTTGAGAGAGTGAATAAACGAGTCAGTGAATAAGTAAATTAGCTGAAGAACAAATGAGTGTGTGAGCAGTTAGTGAGTCAGTTAATAAATAAATGAGCGAGTGACCGAATGAATGAAAATAGTGAATGAGTGGGTAAATGAGTGAATAAATAAATGATTGAGTGAATGAGTCAGACAGACAATGACAAAAAGAAACAAAGTGGTAGAAAACAGAAAAGGCAGAGAGAAAATAAGGCATTAAAGGAATATTTCGGGTTCAATGCAAGTTAAGCTCATGCGATAGCATTTGTGGCAAAAGGTGGCATTATGCTGATTACCAAATAAATGTATTAAACATTGCCCCTCCTTGTCTTTAAAAAACAGGGTTACAGTGAGGCACTTACAATGGAAGCGAATGAGGCCAATCCGTAAACGTTAAAATACTCACTGTTTCAGAAATATAGTCACAAGATGTAAACAATATGTATGTTAACATGATTTTAGTGTGATAAAAATCACTAACTAACCAAGTTTTGTCCAAATTTACAACTTCATTGTCATGACGACGCAACACCGTAAACCCTAAAACATCTACCATAAAATAATTGGATTTAAACAACTTTACAGCTCAAATAAAACACAAGGTTTAACAATAGAATTATGTAAGTGCTTTTACAAAATTACAAGCTTCACATTTCCGCCTCCATTGTAAGTGCGTCACTGTTAGGGCTGGGCGATATGTCTTAAAAAATTACATCGTGATATTTTTTAGCCTATTGACGATATTCGATATGTATCTCGATAATTATGTATTTGCTCTAAAATGGCTCAAAAGTTGTTTTTGTTTTGTATTAGAGGAACCATCACTTCATCCAAACAGCCATTGTAGCCAAGTAGATTCATTATTTTAAAGATATTAAATGAAAATCTATTTAGAAATAATTAGTTTTTCATTAAATAAACACAAGGGAGAATGAAATTCAATTGATATGCACTTAATATTTATGTTTCATTTAAACTGATACATACTAGCCTAATAAAAAGCATAATTTGTGAATGTTTTTCCTAATACATTTTTGTGAATGAACAAGGAGTGCAAAGCTACTTCACTGACTTATTTTTGAAACCCTAGTTGAACATTACATAGTACTAAATTGTTACTGACACGTCAGGTTTTATTATTATAATATAATGCTGAATTATCATCATTATTATTCTGATTATTTGATTTGCGTTATACAAAAATAATATATTTCTGTCTTGTTTACTTTATGAAACGTAATGGCCAAATTAAAGCACATTAAAATCATCGCAATATTCACAATATTGGACAATTTTACATTGTCTGCAAAATTATCTCGATTATATTGTTAATGTTGGATATATCGCCCAGACCTAGTCACTGTAACCTCGATTTTTGCTTCTTTTAAGAAAATAAAGGAAAATTTAAATTACAGTGCTATGAAAAAGTATTTGCCCCCATCCTGATTTATTCTATTTTTGTGTATTTTTCATACTAGATTGTTTTAGATCTTCAAACGAGATATTTTCAAATATATATATCTATATTTTTATTGAAGCAAAAAAGTTATCCAACACTTACATCACCCATGTGAAAAACTAATTGCCCCCCTTAAACTTAATAGCTGGTTGTGCCACCTTTAGCATCAACAACTGCGACCAAACGCTTCCGATAACTGGAGATAAGTCTTTCACAACGCTGTGGTGGAATTTTGGTACACTCTTCTTTGCAGAACTGCTTTAGTTCCGTAACATTGGAGGTTTTTCAAGTATGAACTACCTGTTTAAGGTCCTGCCACAGCATCTCAATCAGGTTTAAGTGAGGACTTTGACTAGGCCACTCCAAAACTTTAATTTAGCTTCTTTTGAGCCATTCATAGGTGGACTTACTCCTATGCTTTGGATCATTGTCTTGCTGCATAATCCAGTTGCGTTTGAGCTTCAGCTCATGGAGTGATGATTGGACGTTCCCCTTTAGGATTATCTGGTAGAGAGCAGAATTCATGTTTCCCTCAAGTTGCCCTGGCCCTGAAGCAGTAAAGCATCCCCACTCCATCACACTACTACCAACATGCTTGACCGTAGGTATGATGTTCTTTTTTGTGGAATTCTCTGTTTGATTTATGCCAGATGTAACGGGACCCCTGTCTTCCAAACAGTTCCACTTTCGACTCATCAGTCCACCGAACATTCTCCCTAAAGCTTTGAGGATCATCAAGGTGTGTTTTAGAAAAATTCAGACGAGCCTTAATGTTCTTCTGGGTTAGCAGTGGTTATCGCCTCGCCACTCTTTTATGGATGGCATTTTTGGCCAGTGTCTTTTTGATAGTGGAATCATGAACAGTGGCCTTTATTGATGCGAGAGAGGCCTGCAGTTCATTGGATGTTGTCCTTGGCATTTTTGTGACTTCACAAAAATAAAAATGGATGAGTCATCACTGTGTTCTTGGAGGAATTTTGGAAGGTCGGCCAGTTCTGGGAAGGTTCACTACTGTGCTAATTGTTCTCCAATTTGGAGATAATGGCTCTCACTGTGGTTCTTTGGAGTCCCAGAGCCTTTGAAATAGCTTTGTAAACTTTCTCAGACTGATGTATTTCAATCAACTTTTTCCTCATTATTTCTGGAATTTCTTTCGACCTTGGCATAGTGTGCTACTGGGCGAGGTCTTTTAGTTAGTGGTCGACCGATATATCGCCAAGGCCGATAAATCTGCCGATATTCTGACTTTTTTAATTATTGGCATCAGCCAATAATTTTTCCCGTCTGGCCGATTTGTTTCTTGAGGGCGCAAAGAATCGCCTGCTTGCATGTGAAGCAACTGAGACGTGTAAACGACCAGTCACGGTTTGTTTTGTTGTTACCTGCCATCGTGTTACTAAAATAATAGACCGGTG
This sequence comes from Myxocyprinus asiaticus, assembly GCF_019703515.2. Lineage (NCBI taxonomy): Eukaryota > Metazoa > Chordata > Actinopteri > Cypriniformes > Catostomidae > Myxocyprinus > Myxocyprinus asiaticus. Next base: position 41,913,490 of record NC_059349.1, read on the forward strand.
TGCAACACAGTCTCATTTAAACAGTCCAAATTTCAGAGCTGCGGCAGACACGCTTGAGCCCATAATGTTAAAATGCTCGCCTGTTTCTCTCTCTCTCTCTCTCTCTCTCTCTCTCTCTCTCTCCTAAACAGTTCCCTGTAACTTTTAACTGTCTTGTCTAATGATAAAAAGGCAAACATCAATCAAACTAATATCATATACCATCTGCAAATATGCGCATATCTCATTTAACAGATGTAATAAACCAACCTCACACAACTTCAGCAGATCCAGCATCCTGTGGAGTGCTCATAAATCTTCCTCTGAAGCACGTATTCTAACAGTCTCTCCTCAACAGTTCCCTGTCACTTTTCTAATGATAAAAGGCAAATATAAATAAAACTTCTATTTTATACCGTCTGCAAATATGCAAATATCTAGTTTTAACTGATGTAATTCCCGAACCTCACGAAAATCCAGCGTTTTCTTCCCATTGCGCGCTCATTTAATGTCTTCCTCTGAAGCGTATTCTATCATTCTATTTTGAGAAAATGGACATGCCATCCATGGTTGCTGGACTACTGTGTGTACTCTTTTGTCCTTCTTCCTAATATATTAACTATTTCTTCATGTGCAAATAAATTACTAAAATTTGCTGACTAAACAGAAATCAGAAGAATCTGCTTTATTTTTTTACAAAGTTAAAGTTTTGTGTGAAATTGAGTAAATATAGTGCTAAATAACAGTTTTTTTTTTAAAGTTTTTTTTTTAGCAATTTTATCTTTATGTTATTTACTACATTAAATTGTGTTATATATCACCATTGTATTGGCATATCGGCCACCCTTCTCTCTGGATATTGGCATCGGCCATTAAAAAACACATATTGGTCGACCACTACTTTTAGCCAACTTCATGCTGCTGAAAAAGTTCTGTTTAGGCATTGATTTGACTGGACAGGGCTGGCAGTAATCAGGGCTGGGTGTGTCTAGTCAGCTGATCCCCATTATGAATGCAGTTTCATAGATTTGGGGATTTAGTAACTATTAAAAAATACTTTTTCACACAGGTCCAGTTGGTACTGGATAACTTTTTTGCTTCAATAAATAACATTATAATTTAAAAACTGTATTTTGTGTTTACTCAGATTGCCTTTGTTTTTTGTTAGATTTCGTTTGAATTTTTTAAACAATTTAGTATGAGATATACACAAAAACAGAAGAAATCAGCAATGTATTTTATGCGGTTCTCAACACTTTGCCACAAATACTGTGGAGATGAAACTCAACAAAAATGTTTAAGAGAATAAGTTCAGAGGTGAATATATAACTGAAACATTAATGGAGAAAGAAAAAAAGACAGAAGGGCACACATGCAGAAGAGAACAAAAACTGGAGAATGAGGGCCATGTGTGTTTGTATGTTCAGTGTAGTGATTATGAGCCTGTGTTTATGTTTCCAGTGCCCTGGTGTAGACAGGCTACCGCACACTCGCTTTCCACTACCCACTTCCGCCCTCCTCAAACACACACACACAGGGGCCCACAAATCACCCTCACGGCTCCTCATGGCCCCTGAACAGATCCTGTTTCGCTCGTGTTCCCCTTTCTGCCGCCCACTAAAAAGAGTCTCCCCGGTGAGAGTCTGATGAGTTACGCCTTCTTTTGATGTTAAGAGTTTGGAACACGCCTGCCCAAGCACAAATAACAGAGCCGGACCAAGAGAGGGAGAGCTGCTTAACAATTTTTCACACATGCTAGCCCTCTAAAGGGCCGAGGGGGGGAGAGAATTCCATTCCGTGCACCGTGAGGAGCAGAGTTAAGACAGATGGATGAGACGATAACAGCCCTGTAGTGAACAGGACTCCAGCAGAATCGTCAACCTCTTCTTTTTATTAGCTGGTCATTTCATGGAATGGTTGTCAGTGTTCCTTCCAGTGAGAACTCAAGAGGACAATTCTATTGCTCAGAGGCTGTTTAGGAAATTTAATAGAGTTTTTGTTATGTTTCTCTGAAGTATCAACTTTGTATCATAAGTTCTGCTAAGATACCTTAGGAGAAATACATTTGTCGTACAGTAGGAGAATACAAAATTTATATGAATAGCATAATTTGGTTTTAGACAAATTGAATAAGAATTATTTCATTTTTTTCATAATCTTCATTTTTTTATAATCTTTTTTACTTTGGATTTGACACTTTGGTGTCTAGGCAAATCTGAGTATACTTTGAAACACTGAGATCTCATCTCAAACTCTTGGAAAAGTTTGAGGCCTAATCTGAGATATCTCAATTGTTTCTCCAAGACAGCAATGATCTTAAATGAAGAGCAAATTGAGACTTTTGCTTAAGTCTCCTGCTTCCCAGAATTTTCTCCTGAGAAAAAAGATCCTAGTAATCTTAAAAGTCTACTTTCAGCATTTCAGAAGAGATCTCAACAATGTCACACTATGCTCGTATTTGCTCATAATATATCAAAGTCTGCAATCAAAAGGAATTAAAGTAATGTTAAAGAATATTCCAGCTTCAATACAAGTTGAATCGACACAACAGTATTTTCATAAGTTCCTTAACCCTCTGGGGTCTGAGGGTGTTTTGGGCCCTGGAGAAGTTTTGACATGCCTTGACATTTGTGCTTTTTTCAGTTGCTTAAAAACATATTAATGGCTAAAGTCTGATATCACTGTATTCAGCACAAATGGGGCTACAATAATATGTGAGCAACATATATGTACATGTTTGTATTTTTGAAAAAACAAAAATTTTAAGTCACTGAAATAAGGCCATATAACACATACTAAACACTTGTTCACAAGACTTTTGAGGACTGGATCTTGTAGCCTTGAGTTTTTGCTATAAAATGATGTGAAAACCATCCTGATCACTCATTCATACAAAACAATATAGTCATTTAACTTTTGTAAGACACTTTTAGTGTTAGAAAGGCCATATGCGAGGAGGCGTGGATGATCATGAATATTGATGTGATTCACACCTGAGGAGACAAAGACCCCTCCCCTGAGAGAGAATGAATGTGAGGAGACTTAATGATTGAATGTATTGTTTGTAGCTTATTCACAAAATCAAGTGTAAGTTAAAAGAAGTAATCTGACTATACATTTTCTTTACATAAAGACTTTACTGTAGACCTAATCTACCATTTAAAAGTTTTAGATCAGTAAGATTTTTTAATGTTTTTAAAAGAAGTCTCTTCTGCTCACCAAGGCTGCATTTATTTGATCCAAAATTCAGCAAAAACAGTGATATTGTGAAATATTTTTACAATTTAAAATAACATTTCTATTTGAATATATTGTAAAATGCAATTTATTCCTGTGATCAAAGCTGAATTTTCAGCATCATTACTGCAGTCTTCAGTGTCACATGATCCTTCAGAAATCATTCTAATATACTGATTTTCTAATATGGGCATATTTACAGCACATTTTACACATTTACACCTGAACAGATATTTGCAAGCACAAGCTTCGTTGATGATAATGAGGCAGCATAAACACTAGTTAAAATATAATTTAACATTCATAGTATTTTTATATCATATTACATATCATATCACCTGCTTTAGCCGAAACAACATTTAAATGTAACTAAAACTTGCCTATTGGGACATATTTCAAATTTCAATACTCTGAATACTGGCTGGCAAGTCTGGAAATAGTCCAACTAGTAAAATATGTACATGTTTATATAAAATAGCATGTCAACTAATGTAAGTAAAACTAAATGACTTACTCATCCGGAATTGTATCCTCGGCTGGATCAAGACGCTCTTCAAAATATAAACATTCATTGTCGGAGTCCTCTTCTTCTGAGGAAAATGTGAGCTCTTCGTCACTATCCAGGACCATCTGCAGAGCTTCCTCACCTGTGTAGCATGCCATCTTCCAAACGCGCAGGAAAGTGAATGAATCGGATGATGAACTTGATGTTTTTTAAGGCATTGTTGGGGGCGTTTACCATTTGCATTGATCGCCTCAGCACATTACCGTATGAATAGTGCGCTCTGCTGGTGTGTGTTATCTCATTAGAGATAATGAGCTGAACCCATAGAAACTGTACATCGCTTTGTTTCATACAGATTACATTGCAGGAGAATATTTGTTTTAAATTTGAATTGTTTTATTTAAAAGTAGACATTTTAAGCTTTCTTTAGACATATGTTTCATGTTTGTGTGATAAATATTCGCAGAGTTTCAGTTAATTTTTATGACGCGTTTCAGAAAGATGCTCGCGGAGACATAGACGGCTGAAAGCGCACCCTGTTTATTTTCTTTATTTTACAAAAGCACAAGGTTTTGTTGTTATTGAGAGTGTACACAAATAAAAGTAGACCCTTTATGATTTCTAATGATGTCTTAACTTATCTGTATGCCCAAAAATGACGGAGTATTTTAAGTTGTTTCCGCTGTTATGCGGAAAAAATCCAGCAGGATGCACCGGCGCGTCCGTCGACCCCAGAGGGTTACAACATTTAAATGTAACTCGTACCTTGTGACTCTACTTTTTAAACCGTGAGTATTTTAAAGTTTACGAATTGGCCCTGTTCACTTCCATTTTAAAGTGTCTTACTGTAACCCAGATTTTTTTTATTTTTATTATTTTTATTTATTTTTATTTTTTTTAAGCAAAGGGGGGACAAGTCAAAAATAAATTTGTGTGATAATAAATATTATGCCACAAATGCTGTTGATTGAGCTTAACTTGTTTTCAACCCGGAATATTCCTTCAGAATAAGTCTCCACAGATTTGAAAGAGTAGGGATGCTTCAGTCGATTGGCCACCAATTGGTATCAGCCGATATTCACTTCCTACGACTCAATCAGTGGTCTCATAATTTGGCAGATTATATAGGCCAATGCAAATACCAACAGAATGTGCATTTGCATTTAAAATTTCACTACAGCGTGCTTTCATAAACTCCTTTGAGTGTTTTTGTGCTGTTGCACTCGTTCATGTGGACACACACATTCACACACTGTACAGATGTGCATCTCAGTTATAGTTATACAATCTTGTTACCATCAATATATATTTAAACATTAGCTGTTTACATCTTTTTGCATAAAACGCTGCATTTTCTTCATGTCAGTGTTTCTGTTACTTGTAGGGCTGGGACGATTCATCGACGTAATCTACGTCAATGATTACAAAAATACGTCGATTTGCATAACATGCGTCGGCGCATCGCAATGGAGTAATTAAAATGGCAGCACCCGGTTTAAGTATGGATTCCCCCGAAGAACAAGCTGCAGCTAAAACAAACTCGCCTACGGTCATCTAAAGCGGGGGAGTATTTTAGCCGGAGACCCAACAATGTGGTGCTGTGTAAGCTATGCAAATTGGAAATGGCTTATCACAGCAGTACATCCGCCATTAACGAACACTTGAACACTTGCATCCCAGAGCACTTTGTCAATACGGCAGCAAGGCAGCACCGTAAGTCCTGTTTACTTTTTGTCCCCACCCAAGCATGACATATTAGTATTACAACACGTGTTTCTGTTAGTAGTAGTCACTTTAAATAGATTTTCTAAATGTTTCCTCATCACCCCCATGTTAAAAGTAATTTCTGCACCACTGCTAACGTAGGGTGACCATACGTCCTCTTTTTCCTGGACATGTCCTCTATTTCAGACCTTAAAAAAGCGTCCGGCTGGGATTTCTAAATTTGAGAAAATGTCCGGGATTCGGCTTTAGTTGCATTATGATGTGCATCTGGTCTAATACTATATTGTGTGAGTGCATGTTTGCATTGCTTTAACCCCTCTTTGTAAGTCCTGCCTTCTCGCACACCAATTGGTCAATTATAAGAGGCTTGCAGCAACTATTGGCCAAATTCCTGCCTGTCAATCTCTCCGCAAATGTGCAAAGCACTGTTGTGTTCGGCATCAAACAGTTGCTTGACAGCAGCAGCAAATGACAGCTGAGTGGAAACAATGCCCAAACGAAAGTGCAAATTTACAGAAGATTTGCAAAAAAATTTCCATGCTTTCATCCAGGTCGAGATCCGTGGTAAGCAGAATGTATGACATGTAAAGCTGGCACTTATGTGTCAGTTGCTAATAAAGGTGCAAGTGATTAAGAAGCACACATTAGCTCTGCAAAGCATAATGGGTCAGCAAAAGCTGAAAGTTCATCAGGTAAATTAACGGACTACTTTTTGCGACCAAGTAAAATTGTTATCACATTGCTTCATTTTCCATGGCCATTCAAAATAATAGTAATAGTTAATGAAGGTACACTCATGGCATCAAATATTTTATTTTAGTACATGGACATTCAAAAGAATGTTGGAAATTTGTATTTATTTATATATATATATATATATTTATTTTATGCTAATAGAGTGTCTTTTTCACTGTATTAAAGTTTGCATTCATAGTAACACTGTTTTTGGTTGCAGAATAATGCCCTGCAGTGCACACTTTGTTTCTTGTACATTTGTTTGTGTTTAAGAGGAGATGATTTAATAAAATATTGAAATATTAATGAGAGAAGTTTTTTATATTTATTTTGGGTTAATTAATTGTTATATTAATCAAATAATAATCGGCAAATTAGTCGTTAGATTAATCAAATAATCGGAAAAAGAATCGTTAGATTAATTGATAAAAAAATAATCGTTAGGTGCAGCCCTAGTTATTTGATTTTAAAGCAACAGTTTTTGTTCAGATTTTCAGCCAAGATTTTCAACTTATTTTCTCTTTCGGCCGAAACTTTTCAGCAGCCAAAATTTCAGTGCATCCCTAATAGATTGCCCATGCCGCAACAGAAATGTGGCTCCTTTGAGACTTCAGCATTACTCTCATGTCATCACAGGTCAAGTCAAATATGATATATAAAGCACATTTATAAACAACTGCTATTGATCCAAAGTACTTTACAATCTAATAAAACAAGATGATCATATTGGAAAAATATAGAAAATGTAAAAACAAAAAACCATAAAACAATGTTGGCTATAATCAGAAATACAGAACAATAACAGACCAAATACAGCCTCACATTTAACTGTATGAAAAGCTAAAGAGTAAAAATAAGATTTTCTTCCTATGTCCAGTCAGCCCCCCCAACCAACAAGTATCCCCAGCCATTTACAGACATACACAAAATGTCACAAAAAAAAAAAAAAAAATCCAGGAGTGACTGGAAAAGAAAGAGAGAGAAAAAAAATATTATAACCATCATAACAACAAACACAAAATAAATAAATAAAATTAATCCTCTGCATTTTCAGGTGACAGGGTAATTGTGTCAGTGTAATCTAGGAAGGGTTTCCATGTTTTGTGAAAAACTTTTAAAGATCCCTTTAAGGAATATCTTAATTTCTCCAATTTTAAACAAAACAGAATATATTTGATCCATCTATCATCTGAGGGTGGAGAAACATGTTTCCATTTAAAGATAATAAGCCTTCTAGCCAGTAACATAGTAAAAGCAATAACATCTCGCACAGCAGCAGTTGAAGACAGTATAGATATATCAGGAATTCCAAACAGAGCAGTAAAAAGGCTTGGGGTGATGGATATTTTAAGGATGTTTTCAAGAGTATCAAATATATTAGACCAGAATTCTGCTAACCCTGGACAGGACCAAAATATATGTGAATGGTTGGCTGGAGACTGTTTACATCTATTACAGGTATAATTTTGGTCTGGGTAAATGTCACGCACATATTGATGAAGAGTGCACCAGATTAAGTATGCATTTCCACTTTACTTCCGATATATCCATTCCTAGTTCCTGTTCCCAGGTGTTCTTGAGAGTTACCATGGGGTCGGGGTTTAATGAATTTATGAATTCATAAATAATGGAGATTAACCCTTTTCCCTCCACACTAAGAGAGAGAAAGTCATCCATTTTAGATTCTGGGGGAAAATTAGGAAATTATGGGAATTGGTTTTGTACAAAGTGCAATCTGAAAAAAATGTAAAAGGTGCTGGGAAGAGTGTTGGGAAGATTATATCTAGTTGATAATTCTGTAAAGGATAAAAATATTCCTTATCATAGAGGTCTTTAATGACCCTGAGACCCTTACCCGACCAATAACGAAAAACGGGATCAGAACAAGATGGCTGGAAGAAAGGATGGTTCACAATAGGAGCCAAAGTTGAGAGCCTGTTCAAGCCACTGTGCTTCCTAAATTGTACATATATTTTAAGTGTATTGGTGACTACGGGGCTATCTGAGACATTTTTGACAGTTATAGGCAGCTGGGAGCAAGCCAGTGAGTGAATTGAATATTTTGAAGATAACAGTTCCATTTGGACCAACAGAGGGTGTTCTATAGCTCCTGAGAAATTGACCCAATAAAGAAGTTTATGAATATTACAGGCCCAGTAGTATTGCTGAAAATTAGGTAAGGCAAGACCCCCCTTAGACTTTGGGAGTTGGAGGACCGTTCTCTTGATGTGCACACACACATACTGCCCCACAGAAAGGAGTTTATTATCAGATTTAAATTGACAAAAAAATGTCTCGTTAATAAGTGTAGGGATATGTTGGAAAATGTATAAGAATTTGGGCAATATTACCATCTTGACCAAGTTAACCCGGCCTATAAATGACAGTGGGAGGGAAGACCCCCTTCCTATGTCTGCTTTGCAAGTATCAAGCAAAGAGAGACATTTTATTTTTATTTTTTTTTTTTATTTTTTTATTTTTTTTTTTGCAAAGATGGCAGTATCTGACTTGGTAATAAATATGTCCAAATATCTGAACACTTCCTGAACCCACCTAAAGGGGAAAAGGTGCTGAGAGAGGTTCTCTGTTGGCAGATTAACAGGGAGTCATTAAATTTTTTGAAGATTAAGTTTGTAACCAGAAAACTTGCCAAAACTATCAAAAATGTTAAGGATTGATGGTAAAGAGGAAATGGGATCTGATATACTGTATACAAAAGAAGGTCGTCTGCACATAGTGAGAGTTTATGGGTCATCCTAAACTTAAGGGTGATTCACTTAAATGTCTCCTCACTACATAGCCAGATGGCCAGAAAATAATAACGGGGAGAAAGTACAGCCTTGACGTGTGCCACGGTGGAGTGGGAATGGCTAGGACTGTGTACTGTTAGTGCAGACAGATGCTACCGGAAAATAATATAAAAGTCTGATCCACGATATGAAATTAGAACTGAACCCAAACAGTCTTGAAGCAAAAAGTAGATATTCCCACTCAACTCTGTCAAAAGCCATCTCACCATCAAGAGACAGAACCACCTCAGCAACGTCAGAGCAGGGGGATTGGATGATGTTAAAAAGTCCTCTAGTATTATAAAATAATTGTCTACCCAACATAAAACTGGTCTGGTCATGGTATATTATGTCAGGCATCACCTGCTGAATATGATGTGTGAGAATCTTAGAAAGAATTTTAACGTCGACGTGTAATAGGGAGATTGGTCTGTAACTACTACACAAAAGGGGGTCTTTATCTTTATTAAGTAATAATGAGATAGAATCCTCTGAAATAGTGGGAGTCGACCAGAAAGAAAGGCCTCATTGTATACTCTTTGCAAGACTGGTGCTAACACAGAAGATAAGGCTTTGTAAAATTCAACTGTAAAACTGTCTGGGCCAGGGAATTTGCCACTTTGCAGAGATTGAATTGCTTCTTGCACCTCCGCTGCAGATATGGGTTTACCCAGGTCATCATTAAGGCTATCATTGACACTAGTGTATGTTAGCTGGTCAAGAGGGTTAGGGCCATTCCAAATCTGCCAACTGCATTCTGATGAGTAAAGTTCTGAGTAGTAATTAGAAATAATCTAATTAATTTCTTCAGTGTCCAAAACTACTGTATGTCACCCGTAGATGATCTAATCCTGGGAATCAGTCTAGATGCCCAAATTGCAAAGTTGGAGCTGCTTTTTATAAATTGTGGGTGAAGGGGCCGAAAAATATTGAGAGTCAAGAATGGAAAGCTGATGTGATATCTCTCAGTCTGGATGCTTCAGATTTTCTCACACGGCAAATAAATGAAATTGTATGCCCCTCATATAGTCTTTAAATGCTTCCCACAGTGTACCAGTATTAATATTGGAAAGGAAGAAAGGAAGTCTCTAAACTCGTTGTCAGAAAGTAAATGTGAGCTGAATCTACATTGTTTAGAGAAGAATCTGGATTGCGGCGAACGCATATCCATAGATGTGGGGGCATGGTCCAAGATAACTATGCTGTGATACTCACATGAATTGACCAAATGCATCAGCCTGTTATCTACCAGAAAAAAATCAATCTACGAATAGGTGTGGTGGACATGTGAGAAAAAAGGAAAACACTTTACTTGTTGGGAACATAGACCTCCAAGGATCTGATAAACCTATCTGTTTAGCATAAGTCTCTAAGACTCTGGCAGAGTTAGACAAAGAGGTATGCTTAGTTGAAGACCTGTCAAGTATTGTGTTTTGAACCAAATTAAAATATCCCCATCTGGCTATCAAGATTAGGAAGCATCGTGAAGAAATTGGAAATAAAAGAGTCATCATCCCAGTTAGGCCCATATATGCATACTAGTAAAACTGGAACGGTCTACAAAATGCCAGATACCATCACATAACGGCCCTGCCTGTCTGAAATCACTGTTTCAGGTTCAAAAGTAATATCACTGTGGATAAGAATTGCTGCCCCTCTTGCCTTCTCAGAAAACTTGGAATGGAAGCAATGACCAACCCATTTTCCCTTAATGTGGGAAACATCTTAAGTACGTAGGTGAGTTTCTTGTAAAAAAATAATGCTTCCCTTAAGGAGCTGTAAATGTGAGAGCACTTTCTTAGTCTTAGTTATTGTATCCATGCCCTTTACACTCCAAGAAATAAAACAAATATTGGTATTAATCCTTGTAATACTGCCAGCCATCTGGCTCGGTCTTGTACAGAGTTAGCAGTGCCCAGTTGTCATGAATAGTGATTTCTTCTTGATTAACACAAAACTATTTCAGACCATAAGTAGGCACTGAGGTAACATCCCAGGATCTTATGAAACTATTTCAGTTCTGTGTGGACATAGTATATTAGACAAAACATTCTTTGTTAACAAGGGATGGTCACCGTTTGTACGTTCAAAGCGTTTTCGGATGAGTACACATGTAAGTGTAAGAACCATATTCATCTTAGTATCGCTAAGTAGCAGTAGCCAAACATAACTCAACAGCAAATTTTGAGGTCCCCGGGTTTTGACTGACCTACATATGACGACGAAAGGTTCATTAAATAATTTGGATGACACCCACTTCAAACCTCTGTCAGCATTCGGGTTGCTAGGCAATGTCGCATTGAGAGTCCAAATAGCGTTTAGCATCCTCTGCTGAAGCGAGCCACTTCTTATCCCCCACTTTTGTGGTTATGTGAAGTCTAGCTGGATAAAGGAGAGCTGGCTTGAATCCCTGTTTATACAATTCTGCCATGACATCGCGATATTGGGCATGCTGCTCCAGAACCTGTGGTGCAAGACAAAGAGGGCCTTATACACATACAGAGCATTCATAAAGTATTCAGACCCCTTAAATTTTTTTCACATTTTGTTATGTTGCAGCCTTAGGCTAAAATGCTTTAAATTATTTATTCTTTTTTTTTTTTTCAAACCAATCTATACTCCATTCCCCATTATGACAAAGCAAAAACCAGATTTTTGATCACTTTGAAAATTTATTACAAAGAAAAAAATTAAATATCACACTGACATAAGTATTCAAACCCTTTGCTATGACACTTGAAATTTAGCTCAGGTGCATGCCATTACTCTGGATAATCTTTGAGATGTTTCTACACTTTGATTGGAGTCCACCTGTGGCAAATTCAATTGATTGGACATGATTTGGACAGGCACACACCTGCCTATATAAGGTCTCACAGCTGAAAATGCATATCAGAGCAAAAACCAAGCCATGAGGTCAAAGGAACTGTCTGCAGAGCTCAGAGACAGGATTGTGCCAAGTCACAGATCTGGGGAAGACTACAAACAATTTCTGGCTGCACTGAAGTTTCACAAGAGCACAGTGGCCTCCATAATTCTTAAATGGAACAAGTTTGGAACAACCAGGACTCTTCCTAGAGCTGGCCGCCTGGCCAAACTGAGCAATCGGGGGAGAAGGACTTTAGTAAGAGAAGTGACCAAGAACCCGATGGTCACTCTGGTTGAGCTCCAGAAATCATATGTGGAGATGGGAGAAACTTGCAGAAGGACAACCATCACTAAAAAACTCCACTGATCTGGGCTTTATGGCAGAGTGGCCAGACGGAAGCCTCTCCTCAGTTCAAGACTCATGAAAACCTGCTTGGAATTTGCAAAAAAGTACCTAAAGTGCTCTCAGACTGTGAGAAACAAGATTCTCTGGTCTGAGGAAATGAAGATTGAACTGTTTGGCCTCAATTTCAAGTGTCATGTCTGGGGGAAACCAGGCACCGCTCATCACCTGCGCAATACCATCCCAACGGTGAAGCATGGTGGTGGTAGCATCATGCTGTGGGGGTGTTTTTCTGCGGCAGGGACTGGGTTACTGGTCAGGGTTGAAGGAAGCTGAACGCAGCAAAATACAGAGATATCCTTAATGAAAACCTGGTCCAGAGCACTCAGGACCTCAGAATGGGCTAAAGGTTCACCTTTCAACAGGACAATGACCCTAAGCACACAGCCAAGACAAAACAAGTGTGGCTTAGGGACAACTCTGTGAATGTCCTTGAGTGGCCCAGCAAGAGCCCGAACTTGAACCCAATCGAACCTCTCTGGAGAGACCTGAAAATGGCTGTCCACCGACGGTCCCCATTCAACCTGACAGAGCTTTAAAGGATCTGCAGAGAAGAATGGTAGAAAATCCCCAAATCTAGGTGTGCAAAGCTTGTCGTATCATACCCAAAATATCATACCCCCAGGCTGTAATCGCTGCCAAAGGTGCTTCAACTAAAGTACTGAGTTAAGGGTCTGAATACTTATGTCAATGTGATATTTCAGTTTTATTTTTAATAAATTTGCAAAGTTATCAAAAATCAGTTTTTTGCTTTGTCATTATGGGGTAGATTGATGTGAAAAAAATAATAATTTAAAGCATTTTAGCATAAGGCTTCAACATAACAAAATGTGAAAAAAATGAAGGGGTCTGAATACTTTATGAATGCACTGTAGATAAGATTTTTATATGGGGGAAATATGATTCTGAACAATATGTAAACGAGATAAAGCAGATTGAGACAGGCCAGTGAACAAAGAATTACAATAGTCCAACCATGATTTCATGAGAGCAGAATATCCAGATCTTTAGTAGAGAGAAACTGTTTTAATTTTGCAATAGACCTGAGATGACCTCTCCTTAATAACAATACTAACCTGTTTATCAAAAAGCAATGACGAGACAAAAATTACTTTAAGATTTTTGACATGTTTTTTTTAAGTTGTAGGCAAGAGGACCAAGCTGTGCTTCAAGGACAGTGGAGGGCCTGGAAAAGCCTAAAATGATAACTTCAGTTTTGCTATCCAACATTTATTGTTCAACAATAAATCAGTGTGTGGGGAACACTAGCTTAATGTTGTAAGACAACAAACTAGATTCTGCAGTTAAGAGCGATGCAGTGTGAGAGGTATGGTGAAATGAAAAATGTGTGTACAATATATGGCGTTTTACACATGACATGGCAGGGAAAGGAGCACGGTCTTTATTTTTGTTCATAGTGCCTGTGGGCATAGCGGTCATAATAATAACATGGGCGACAAGATGAAATACAATTCAAACAAATGTATTAAGTAACTCCAGAGCAAACTGCACTAACAGCAGCATCTGTTCAGTCTGCAAAAATGCACTCTTGCTCCACTCTCTTCTCATCTCTTCCATCACAAAAGAGTGTGTGTGTTCCACTCATTAAAACTCCAGTAGGAACAAGTGAAAGTGGAACCAATATTACCAACATCCAACACAATGAAAAGGCAAGAATGTAAATTTGATATAAAATATTTAGATAAAACAAAATAATAAAGAATGATAAATACTGTAAATGAAATAATGACAATAAAAAAATAACCATATACTGTATGTCACATCAAGTTTAATCACACCTAACGGTTATCAGTTCGACTGATAGCCTTGTTCTTTATAGGGCTATCTATCCTAATATAGAGAATATTTTGTGTACGCCTATTAAAAACATACATTTAAAAAATTGTATTTTTTGTGTTTATGTTATTATCAATTAAATGTGCAATATGTAACATTTTTCACGTAATATTTGCCTTTTTTTTTTGCCAATGTGTGAACGGCTTGTAACGCAACTTAAAAAATGAGCCCTTCCCGGACTTCCTAGGTTGCCTATTAAAGCCTGTAGACTGATTTTCATGCGAAGGGAGCGGGTCGCTTTTTCCGGGAAAATCCAAAGGATGTGACGTTTTGCACGCTCCCGAGAGCCTTGCCTCTGTGCTTCCACTATTTAACAGTGTCAACAGACAGTCTGCAACACTAGGTAACGTTATCTTTGAGATGGAATCCAGCAAACGTCCGGCTCCCAGCACAACACCGACTCCTACACAAACTCCTGAGTAAGCCAAAAAAAAAAAAAGAAAAAAAATTTACTGAATCCCGTCTGGCTAAGCGGGAACGTGATTGTGGTAGAGCGAAAACTAGAGTGAACATTGGCAGAACATTTGATTCCTGGAGGGACCTTTGTTCGGTTTTGGGGATCAGAACAGACCCTGAATTGGCATTCTTCTTAATGGACAGGTAAGCTTACATAACTGCAAAGCATATGAAATATAGTGCCATAAGGATTGATCTGTGTAATTTTAGCTAACTTGATCTTGCCTGCTAACGCTGATGAATTGCAAGCTACCTTGCTTCGTAACTTTCAAATAATTTCAACGATCTTCTCTTTATACTAAAAGTCAGGTTAATGTCAATGTTAATCTGTAATTATTCAGCAAGGTAAACTACAATAACACATGAAATGAATGTTCAAGATAATGCAAAAAGTTCCATTCATTAGTGTAATGTAACTTGGTTATACAGAAAATATATACATTCTATTATTATAAAACAATAGCGTATATATATCTCAATATAACAGTTGTGATGGAATCACATCAATACTGAATTGTGTCAACATATTTATAATGTACAGTCTATTTTATAAACAGCTACTGTCATCATCCACCAAATTTAGCTAACAGCTACTGATAAAGCTGGATAGCTAACACTGACATAGGCTATCGTATAAATGCAGTCAATGTATCATGCAAAGAAAAGTGATTACTTCAAACTACAGTCTCGCATAGTCAGACCTATATCCACACTTTGTTTTAGCCCTATTCCAGCACTGGAGAGTCAAATATAATATACAGTCTAAAGGTTTGTAGTAAAACAATCATAACTGTGTCATTTTAATTATGCTACCTCATCTGTGATCATGATGCCGGTGAATCACGTTCAGTCTCTTTGTTTTGGTCATGCTCGCTCGTGTCCCTATGGAGTGTGTGCGCGCGATCATGAGCAACAGGCTGCAGTTCACTTAACGGCCACAGGTGTCATTAATAACAAGGGTTTCTGAATCTTAAATACTGCACCTTTAACCAACCTACTAGGGATGTCAAAAGTACTGGTACTTCTGTAACAAGTTGATACTAAAAAAGGTGTAACGATACCAGTGTTTCTGAAGTACTGTTAGTACCGAGCACCGACTCATTTTGATACCCGCACGACCAACACACGACAGCTTAAAAATGCTCATTTGCTTATGTGAGCACATGCTCTGTTACTGCTTTTACATTGAAATGGACCATTAATTTAATTAAAATCGTGATATGTCCTAGTGTGATTATTAAAACGCAAAAGGATGCGATATAATTAAATAAATATACAATCTCTATGTGCTCCACTGTGAAACACACGGCGCCTGCAGACTGTGTATTTATAAAATTAAACTGCATCATTTGACACTTTTATAATCGCACTGGGCCATACAACCAACGTCTTTTCCGCAGGTGAGAAAATATCATCAAAAACTATAAATATTATATTATTTAAGCAATAAACTATAAATATTATAATATTTAAGCAATATCTCACAAGCAAAAGTGCTCTATGTACTGAATAGATAGATGTTTTCATTTATAATGTTGTGCTCTGCTGTGCAACACTTTATTTAACAAAAAATAAATAAATAAGACCAATTCTTTGTTTTAGATTATGCTGTGAGGGTCTTTACTAAAGCACTTATTTGTATAAAAAATAATGGTTCAGTTAACAGTGAGCACATTTACATGCACGTTCTTACACCAATTAAAATGGTCGACAGGGGTAGATTTTTGCCCATTACACCGATTTCGAGTGGCATGTAAACACCTTTGTGTGCACGTGTTGAGCACGTCTCTTCACAGTTTCACGTCAAAAGCAGAGAATAACGTGATTATTTCAAACCACATGTAAACACGGTTTTCTTGCTATGTCAGTTTTTTTAAATAAGCTAATTTGGGGAGTAATCAGCATATTGGTGTGCATTTAAATGTGCTCAGTGACAGTGAGCAGAAAGTTTATATATTACTGGTTGTGACAGAGCTCCTGATAAAAGGTTAAATGATCAGTATCAGGATCGCTATCGGCCTATCAGATGACATGAAAATCGTTAATCGTATAGGCTGTAAAAATTCTGATCAGAGCATCCTAATGAAAGAGCAATACAATATTCCTCTTGGTGGCATAAGCAAAAGTCTCCATTTGCTTTTCATTTAATCCCATTACTGATTAGGAGAAACAAATGAGATTTTAAAGAGATCTCCTTTGTGATGTTTCTTTCACATAGAAAGGGACAAAAAATAAATACAGACAGAAAGAGAGACTCAACTCTCCTTAAACATACAAACCACACATTTGCATGTGTTCTCCATCATTAAAATAGAGTGAAAGACAAAAGTATCAGTGGAACACAAGGGAAGAAAAAACCCTGTTGATGGACTCCTGATCTCTTATAGCACAACAGCTCAATGACCTCCAACAAAGGGTATCTGCATATAAAGAAATATCTCTCAGAGGACAAAGCTGAAGATCACATATCATAATTTGAGCCCAATCATTTCCCTATCGCAGACAGAGATCTGATCCCTCTCCTGATAGCTGCCTTTCACTTCCTGACGCATCACTTCCTCCTGTCACAGGAAACCTCAAAACAATAGAGAGTGAAAAAACAGTGACAATAGGGGTGGAAATCAGCAGAGACCTGACGATGTGTTATTATATCAATATCTGGGCCACGATATGATGATATTACGTTTCTTGTGTATAGTTAAGTCAGAGTATATGTAGAGTTTTGTAATTCAAAATTATATATTGCGATCTTCTACTAAATTGTTTCTCATTTCACTGGATTTCTGTGCTTTGGGCACTGAGTACTCATACTGCTTTACTTCATCGTAAATGTATAGAAAAAACGTACAGCACAGGGACATCAGTGTCACAAAAAATTTGTATCTTGGTTCCAGCATGTTTATCATTGCACGAAAACCGTTGCAATCTACCATTTTTCACGGTGGAGAGCCTTACAAACTAAACAAGTTATAGACCCTGTTTAAATCTGGTATTAAGATGTGTTTCGGGTGATCTGATCACAAGTGGTCAGGTGTAAATGGGGTCTAAAACATTTTGTGATCAGACCACAAAAACCACAGGGAGTAACTCAAAAATGGATGTGACCACATTGCATTTGAGGTGTGAACGTTTATCCATCCTGAATGTGTCCCAGACAGGAGCAAAGTGCCACCCATCACCTGTCAATCAACCGGTGAGCTAAAGCAAGAGTTTAAACTTTGCCAGTTATGAGTGGCTTTGAAAAAAAAAGAATTAACCATCATATAGGAAAATTTGAAAAAGCAAATGCATACACAAGCATGAGAACTTAACGGATCTTCTTCAGGGTGTCTAAGATCAACATGCAGGGATACAGATGACAAGCACACTCATTTGATGGTTAGGTTAAAACAGGTAATAATCAAAATCGAAATGTTGCATTTGTGCTTAGATTGAATTTCAAGTGCATCTATTTTTTCCCCCGAAATATTAATGTAAAATATTGAATAAAAAAATAGGCCTGTTGATTCTTCACTTAAGGATGCCGACATAGTTTTGTGGGGTAAAATATGGCAATGCTTCTAAATATTAAGTAAAAAATAAGAATCACATACACTGCAATCACACATTGAGTGGCTGTAATTTATATAAGTAAATGTTCCCATGTTGCGTTTTAAATGCCCAAACAACACCAACAAAGTAAATATACATCATAATTACCCATAATATACATAATGATTTCTCTCAGAATAAGTCTCAAAGCTATGTGAAAACAAACACTCTAGAGTCATTACGTCTGATAAGCAAAACAAGTCAGACAGCACTCCGACTGCGAATTTTACCACATGCACTTTCAGCAGTTCAAATGTTTTGCGAGACATGAAATGTGCATTAACCGTCTCCCGATGATTTAGCAGGCTTGTCAATCAGATGCGAGTGAATGAAGACGATGTGAAAATAAACAGCAGAGTGAGAGAGTTAATGAGAAAGAAGCGCATCATCTTCAACCCTACAAGTCTGAGGAAGTGCTCTTCGATTCAGGCCTCGAGTGCACAGCAAAAACACGTTTTTAGAGTAAGCTGTTAAGTGCACTTTAGAGTCTTGGAGCTTGAAAAGCTTGAGTTGCTCTGTCAAAACGTTAAGTGACTATAAGGGCAAAGATGGTATATCTCTGAGAAACACTTCGCCACACTCGGGTCCTTCTGTCAGACACCTTTTCCTCTTTCTCTTCACTAGCATCAGCATGTAGAGCACAACTCTGAACTTTACATCACCTGTCCAAACTCAGATTGCGCAAGACAGTGTTTCTCAATAATGGTTCTGGAAGACTCAATCACTACACATTTTGGATGTCCCCCTTATTTAACACCTGATTCTACTGTTTAGCTCATTAGCAGAGACTCCAAGACCTAAAAGGGTGTAGGATGAACCTTACAGTAAGTGTACTGCCACAACCTTCCAGCTGGACTGCACTGACCACTGCCTGCATTATCTTGATGGACTACACAGCGAATAAAAAGCTCCAATGCAATATAATTGAACAGCGAGTAACACTTCTTTGACCACCGCTTGCATCAGTTTTCTTAAAATGGAACAATAAATTACTGCCAACTAAAGCCTTTATTAGCCAAATAACTAAGGACACTGCATGTATGTGCACTTACGCAGTTAATTTGGGATGGACTTCAAAGACACTTAATCATTAATCTTACAGTTCAATCAATATCTTGTACTTTCAAACAATACTAGTGGTGTAACGGTTCTCAGTTTGCAGCATTTGCACCACGGTTCATCTCAAGTCCAACGACGTATCTGGAGAATAGGGTTTGGTTAAGAAATCACAGCGTCATAGACAGTCACTGTTACAGCCTTCACAAATGCACCTGTGTGGCTCTGTAAATAGATACTGTTGTCTGTAGCATGTGTCTCACGTGAGTCAACTATCTACAGAGAGTAGCTGTCCAATTAACTGTATGTATGTTAAATCAATTAAGAACATCACAGCTCAGCACGCATTGGTGTGTAGTTGAAAATGGTAAGTGGAGAATATAAGCCGATGAAAGAGAAGCCCCCTGCAGTATTCAAGTCTCCTTTCTGGAAACATTATAACAGTGATGGTCAAAAACCTTGACAAACAAAAGTGACTGTTTGCAGATACTGCTCAACGCGAGTGCCGTAAATTCATCATAGCAATACATCAAATATGATAGCCACTTACAACACACACACACACACACACACACACACACACACACACACACACACACACACACACACACACATACATATATACATATATATATACATATATATATATATATATATATAGTTCAGTAAACAGATGTCCCGTTCCATTTTGCGCTGCACGCGCTGGCGCTACTACTGTCAACAATGCAATTAAACGAATTAGAAAGTTTGTGTCGAAAGCTGGTGTAGCCAGCCTCAAGCTGTTGCATTGTGTTGCGTCAACGGACGCACCAGGTGTAAACAGGGTGTCAGCATGTCAATCATTATGACATATGAAATGTTCATGAATTAAACTGTTTACTCACATTTTTTGCGATCATGTCCAAGTGTTTTTAACTGCCCCATTCTTAAATAACAGTTCCTTTGCAAAGCTTGAATCGTACCAACAACTAAAAATAGCACAGATGGGCGCATTTTGTGCATAAAACAGCAAGGCAGCAGCTGAATGACAGAGAGCAGCTTCTCTACAGAGTTGTAGAAAAAAACATGACACCACGTCTTTTAAAAGCGGCCCGAGATATGTATCAACTGGTCAAAGACGTCTGTCTGTGTGTGTTTATGTAGAAAAACATTTACATTTAATGTAAAAACATTACATGAAGGTGTCCTGTATAAGTCCACTTAGGATGAATCTCCCATAAGCCCAATCTCTCTTCTCTTCACCTGTGTGACGGACTGAGAACCAGTGAGCGTGGCCAAGGGTGCAATGGCGGAAAAATAGGCATTGCATATGCAGATGTATTTGGTCCTTGTGATGTCATAAGTTCCACAAATTCCAAACTGGCCATTTTTGCAGCTTGGTTTTAATAAATGCTCTTTTTCTATTCAGGAGGACTTGTCAGTTTTGAAACATACAGTATGTTTTTATAGAACAATGACCTCTTATATGTCAAAAGATCAAGGAAAATTTGATTCATTATGTCATGACCCCTTTAACCATGGTTTTATTGGCACAAACACTGGTTTTGATACAATTAACCATTGTTTTACATTATCCATATAGTAACCATGGTTTTACTATAGTAATTTGGTGTGTGAACCATGGTTAATTTTGTGGTTACTATGGTTTTACTAAAAACACCATGGTGAAACTATGGTTACTGTATTAAAACTGTGGTGATTTTTCATAAGTGCAAACCTGTTGAAGTGCTCGTTACCAAACTGCATATCCTTACTTTGGATTTGGCAGTAGTATTTTTTTTTTTTTCGAATCATAGCAAGTAAGTATTGAAAACCGCTAGTTCTTACCAGCTCATTCAATGTCCACATGTAGGCAATAACCCAATGATATCGAGTCTTACGTAAACGCGGTTTTCTGGAGTTGTCAGATTTTTTTAAATAAATAGATTTTTGGTAGTTATCAGCATATCTGTGTGCATGTAAATATTTTTCCAAATCATGTTTATTCCATGATATCTTTCAATCACTGGGAATCCATCATGATCAGGGCTGGTGGAATTTGTTTCCACAACTTTTACATGACGTTGTCATTTAACAGCATCATGAGCTAATACAGGGGTTTCAAAAATGAAAATTCTGTTACTATGTATCTCATTCAAACCTTGCGCTTCACCACTTCTATGGCACTTTAACTGTGCTTGTTGGAGCTTGGCAGTGTAAATTACCATCAATTTTTGCTTAAATGGAAAAGAAATGGAATGATGTGAGAAACTTGGACATTATGCAAAATGTCAAATTTTCTGTTCCCTAGAAGAAAGAAAAACATATGGGTTTACAACAAGCTATTTAAATAGATAGATACTACAGTTTTTAAATACATACATTTCTGCATCTCAACAACAGAGTTGGGCTTTTCTTTTGGAAAGAAACCAACATTCCCCTACATGTATAGAAACAGCCCATGATTAGCATTTTCCCACAATTCAATTAGCATGCTTGTCAAGCACAGGGGGTGGGTTCACACATGCCTCTGATTGAATCCAGCTACAGCAAGCAAACACAGCCTCTTCTAAGCATTCGTTTCTCTTAGTTTTATGTACAGTAGCCCCAAAGAGTATTTGAACACTTTTGGGCATTTAAGCCACACTTAAAATGCATGAATTTCATTGCATTAAATGATGAAATATCAAAGTGGCATCTGCAAACAAATGATGCTTGACCTCTTCTCAAAAATAACTTTACTTGTCTTAGCCAGTTTTACAATTACTTCTACCCAATTAGTCAAGGTAATTTTTAGTGAATGTATGATGTATGCAAGTACTTATGCAAGTAAAATAAGTACCTAAAAAGTTCTTGATTTGAAACGTTTTGCTTGAAAAGTGTGCTTTTGCTATCTTTCTTTAAAATGGCACTTTTTTATATAATGCAAAGGCATTAATACATTTTATGTGTGGCTAGTAGTGTCCAAATACATTTTGGCCCAAATACATGCAATGATATCCTGATCCACATAGATGAACACCTCCCAGTCTTTGTGTGCAAGTGTGTGTAGTGGAAATCAGGATGGGTTTGCAGTGTGTGTAAAAATTTTAAAGTGATACAGACAACAGAAAACCAAAGGGGTCACCCCCACTCATGGCAGGCAGACAGATCCATTCAATACATCACCATACAAACAGAGAGGAGGGAGAAATGACATCTCATTGTGCTCCTGCCAAGTGCTTGCACTCCTCCTCTCTTTCATTCCCTCACTTTCTTCTCTCTTCATCTCACTCTCTTACATTATGGCTTTCTGTCAGTGGATTGCACACATTTGTTTCTGCTTTCTCTGCAACCACCCCGGAATTAGTCTTCCTTTGCTGATGGCAGATCATATGTTGTAATAGACTGAGATGCTGACAGCCAAAGGTCATCTGATTCTTGTCACAGCAACAGCTGGATTGTGACGGAATATTTACCCTCCGCCCCACTTTCCCCTCACTTCTCTTTCCAACATTCCTTTCATTATTCACTTTCTCCCTTCACTTCACTCACTTTCTCCCTCTTTTACTCATTCATTCACTCTCTCTCTCTCTCTCTGTCACTACAAAAGGTGACAGCACATGCATTTCCTATGATGAAGGCAAATGACAAAGTAAATCAGTAAATAAACATGCTAAAATTTAGAGTACTGCTGGGGAACATTACTATTTGCAGAGTTTTACCCCACTGTGCTCTCAACAAAAAAGCAGTCTGACCTTGTCAACATGAAACGCTGTTTGCAACAATTTTACTTTTGTAATCTGATATATTTAGAGACTGTATGAGATTGGTCACTAGTATACTTATGAATGTGAAAAAAATCATAATATTGAATATGGCGGAAGTCCCACCTCACAGTTAAAAGAGCCAGTTACCTTTTTGATAGAGTAATCGCCTGTGTGTTTACTTGACAATGCACTTTAGCTGGACCAGCCTTAAAAATAGTGTATCTTTGCGCAATCTAAGCTAAAGCAGCACAATTTATGACACCAATACTATCAAATTTAAAATATGTTAATTGATAGTAATCTTGACCAACCATTTCGGAGATACTGGTCTTTCCCCATTCAAGTAGATAAGATACCGGAAGCACTACAAACATAGCCATCGAGTGGAGTGACCTGACTTGCCTTAAAAAGGCTTTGTTGTAAACAGGAAATTAAATGAGAAAAATGTCAGGTGGGACTTGGATATTACCCATTACCCATTGGGAACTGACTGGATCAATTGGTGGGCATTCCATAAGAGAATGTAGCCTGTTGGTTGGGGTGGTAAGAGGGATTGTTGACGTTAGCCAAAAAGCAAAGTTGTTTCAGAGGTCATTTACAAACAGAAGTTGTATATAAGATAGCAAAATAGCAAAAACAGTCTATTTAATTAAGGGTCAGAGCAAGTTTTACATAACCATTTGCCAGCCTAAGTAATATCTGTTTTTGGTGACAGAAAATTACCAACACTAAAAATGTACAATCAAATGCTACAAAAGTCTAGAATATGGCCCTTTTATTACGTAAGAACAAATACTGTTATCTTATGATGTGTCCAGCATAATAGGGATCAAAGTTACTCTGGTGAAAGCCCACCAAAGCTAATATATTTACATTTAGTCATTTAGCAGATGCTTTTATCCAAAGCGACTTACAAATAATGGCAATTTACGCCCCAATTGGACCATAATATTATTTAAGTGCTCAAACTCTGATGGCATTATTTGTGAAAATGACAAATCCATAAAGTCTGTATTAAAAAAAAAAAAAAAAAACGGCAAAAATTTTGACTGAGATGCTGGATGTATTGCTTAACATAGTGACATCATAAATGAGTGTGAAAATGTTCTCGAGAGACACTTAGTGCATCACAGACTAGATAAATCTAGCTCAACTTAACAGTACTATGTTAAGAGGAGACAGTGCACTTTCAAATCATATGTTTAAGGAAGAATTTTTCTGTTCATCGTCACTTTTATCTAACTAACTACTAGAATTCCAAAAGTCACCTCTTCCTTTTAGTGGCTCAAAATGGGACTTTTAAAAACACAAACACTAAAAAGTGTGAAATATGGAAATAATGCGGTTAACACTACAATCTCATCTTTCAAGAGCATGAATCCATGACTACACATCTGGCCCATGACTGTATAACTATGAACTTCAGTCACTGCACAGACCTGCTTTTAAGAAGCTGCTGTGCGATATACTAACAAGTCAACAAACCTCTTGTGAGTCATCCATCATATTTAAGCACCGATATAGAGTGTATCAACGTCTGCTGAAATGTCAACCTCCAAATAAAGGCTGAGGAGCAGTCCGTCATCAGTCTATCATTGGAGTCAGTTTAAACACAGCAGAGTGAATCATGGGGACTTTTGCTACACAAAGATCATATTTTGTGTAATTTATTGGCTTTTTGACACTTTTTATTGACAAAGATGGGAGAGGGACAGGATATTATTGGGGAAAGAGAAGGAATGGAATCGTTGCATGGACATGTTGCAAGTCTGATTCGAACCTGTATTTCCTGCATGAGCAACACATGTCCAAAGCATGTGCGCTAACCACTAGGCCATGGCCTGAGGGTGAGTAAATTATCAGCAAATTTTCAGTTTTAGGTGAACTACTCCTTTAAGGAGGCCCCAGCAGCCAGGTGAGAATGAATAGGCAGTTTGAAGTCATCTGACAACAATTTCTCATGTACAGTATGTTTTGCCCACATTGAATGTATCCTAAGATAATTTTCACATTTGTTGCTTTTGCCCTATTATCAATCCTAAGTAGAAAAGCTGTTTACTGCCATAACCTCGATCTGTTGTAAAATCTAACTCGGAGGAAGCCTGGAGAGCTTATAGACAATTAGGAACCATTTTGTAAATATAGACCTTTATTGAAGTCCATTCCT
Source organism: Myxocyprinus asiaticus (assembly GCF_019703515.2). NCBI lineage: Eukaryota > Metazoa > Chordata > Actinopteri > Cypriniformes > Catostomidae > Myxocyprinus > Myxocyprinus asiaticus. Next base: position 41,938,586 of record NC_059349.1, read on the forward strand.
TTGTCACAACAACAGTGTTGTTATAACTAAGAGATTATAGGAAAAGCTTAAAGGAGCAATTAGCCATTAGCCTAGTTTCTATCCACTTTTCGCACTATTTTATTATCAACAAAGTGAAAATGCGTAAAAAATGTTTTGCGAAATTTGCTGTCTTCTGCCTGTTTCCATTCAAATGGCCTTTTATCGATAAAAATGGTGTGCGTGATGACGTCATGCCTAAAAAAAAACACTTTGTCACATACGTTTTGGTTTAGCGCAAAAGAAATCTGCCCTGAAGCCGTTTCCATTCAGAAATGTGTGTTTATCGCTAATTCGCCTCCCAGATGTCCCTAATTTTTTTTTCCTCCGAAATTTGGGTAAAATGGGTAGAGTATTGAGGTAATTCATTGAACATTTTAATTTCACAAATAAAAGCAATCAGAAGACAGAATTGCAATCAAAAGGGAACAGTTTCCCTTCTGATAGGACTGTAATATTGGTCCTGATGTTGCGCATATCGCAGGTTGCCACTGGTTCCGACCCGAAAGCAAATCGTCATGGCCCTGTTCAAGCTGGCAACCTGCACCAAGTAGTGGGGGAACTTTCGGTCTTTGTATATTCAATAGGCTATTTTGAACAATCATCTAATCTAAAGCATTGCCATCACAACTGCATTATGTCCCGCATATTTGTCCAGCAACTTTTAACGACCAACTGAACTTGATTGTCATCTAAAATTAATTTCATGTCATAATGCAATTTACATTTTCATCCAAGGTAATGAGGGTTAGATTTAAAATATTTAAACATTTTAAAATGTTCAAAAGCTCGTTTTCTGAAAGTGAACTCATTGGACAAATAGTTCTGATAGTTTATAGTCTTGAAAAAAGTGTAGAACATTCTGAGAATGTTGCCTACAGAACAGGGTAAGGCTAATTTAAGTTTGTGTAAAGAAAAGGCAAGTATATAGGTCTATTAGTTTGGCAATTAATTTTTTTAATTTAATGCTTTTTTCACTTGGTAATTTATTTTATTTAATACAGGGAAATGTGCTGGCATTTTTTCCAAAAGTAAGCTAAACAATAATTTAATAGAATTGGGCTATGTTAGTGTTTCAAAAAAGCACACTGAAGCGTTTCTCCTAGTATTGTGTATTTATTTTTCATTTAAAACATCTTTGTGCACAGAAATTATATGTTATTTTGTATTTTGGTCTAAATCCATGACTGCCATCTATTATTTTGAATGGTGTGGAAAAGCAACTTTAATAAATAAACGGATGTGATTAAATTAATCACAAACAGTGGCCATTCATTTGTTCTCCATGCACTTGTCCATGTGTATGATATGAGATATTTGTGTTGGCACTCCTGGAAGTGTCATGTTTGCAGCATCGGATCAGTGCAGGTATGCCGTTGAGATCAATCCATAATCACGTACAATAAATTGGCTTTCAAGGATGTATACTGTCATCATGATTAAGACAGGCTAACAATTGGGGCAAATTCTGTCATGTGACACTACATTTTTGCGTTTTTTCTCGACAAAAAAGTGTTTCCAAACCAGATTTTCGCGACATTTGAAGTATCGACATAAGAGTTTATGCGCTTGAGTTAAACGGAAAAATATTATGTCGACACTTGTGAAATTTTAGCAACAATTTGCATTTCCATCAGCTTTATTTTGATGCGCTAAAACTTTTTTCACAAAAACTCCTTGGATGGAAACAGTTATTTTTAGATAATATATAACAATAAAATTATATATTTTCTCCAATATATTGACATGGGGATTCAAAGTGTTTTGTAGGTTTGGAATGAGCTTTTTTATTCTATTTATTCTATTCCATTTAATTTTATTCTTCGCTTCATTCTAGTATGTTAGAATACATTTTACTAGAAACCAACTGAATACAGGGGCTGAAGGCTCACTGCATTATAAACATATGAAGAGATCATTTACAAAAAGAGATGACACAATTGTTATCAATTGATATTTATAATAATGTGTTCAGTGTTTGTCCTAGTTTTTTTTTTTTTTCAGCAGCGGTGCTGTTGTGAGCGCCATATGTTCACGAGCATGTGACACCGGCCCATATTCACGTGCGTCGGAATAGCTTAAAATTAATAAAATGACCTCATGGTCATTATAGATAGGATTATTCATTTTTGTGTCTTAATTTCTTAATTTAGAGCTTTTAATATTTATCTGTAGAAATTTATATCAAAGAATGAAATGCCACAACACTTTGTTCAATTTACAATGAAGTAAAAATGTTAACAATGGCTTCTACACCAAGTTACAAACATTTTCACAAGCTAAAACTTGGTGACATAGGTTCACATCCTGCCTGTGAGCATTTTATTTTTCTGGGCTCCCGGGCTTCTATAGGGGAATTTGGGTTGTGGGGGGCCCATTGATGCTCACACGTATGCAAGTGGCCAGATGCTCTCCCTGTAACCTGTGAAAATTGAAATATAATTGAAATATAAAGATGTATGTGTACAGGACAAAGTTGAGCACCAGTTTAGTCTAAGCTTGTACCTGACATTCCTAACACTGGACAAGTAGGTAGTAATATGATACAGCTAAATCAAGTAAATAACGTTGCTTCCTATAAATTTAGCTAACGTTACATAGCAGCCAAAAAAACGTTATGTTTCTGTTAGCCTTCCCTGCTTAGCTTCCAGACCGTAGTCAGAAACACAGGGGAGATGACTGCCAGGGCTAACGTCTTCAATTTTCAACCCTCATTAGAACTGAATTTCTGATTGAGGTTTTGCATTGTGTCTGTGGAACATATGCTGATGTGTGTGAATAGAATACAGAGTATTTCAAAATATTTATTTATTTTGTGATTTCAGGTCATGTGGAAAGACTGTGCTTGTGGAGATCTACAGCAGACGACCATGGCAATCCAAGTGTGGAAAGAGTGGACTGTTTTTAATCTGAAATCGGCATAGTCAAAGATGGACAAGTCATTTGACGCCATATGATCGCTCTGAGAGTGGCAAAAAAATGTATTTGATCTATACTGTATATCCATTATCCAATAATATCCATTATTATTATTTGATCCTTGTGGGGCCACTGTGGCTGCGCGAGGTTTGGTATTGCAACAGTGAGACCTCCATCTTGCGAGGTCAAATCAAATCACTTTTATTGTCACAAAACCATATACACAAGTGCAATAGTGGGTGAAAGTCTTGGGTGCAGTTCCAAGCAACATAGCAGTCATGACAGTGAGGAGACATATACCAATTTACAATAAACAGATTTACACATCACAATTTATAATTACACACAACACAATATACAAATAATAATATACAATATAAAGTATACATTATAGAATATAGAATATTGTACAGTATACAAAACACACAATATAGAATACACATACAATGTAGAATACACATTATACAATTAAAATTTTATATATAGTATATAAAAAATATACAGTAGGTTGTATTGTACTGTATTGACATTCAGGCTGTCGGTTGATAGTCAGTTGCCAGTGTGTTGTTAAGAGAGAATATAATTTATGACAGTCCAGTGTGAGATAATAAGATTAATAAAGTGCAGTGCTGATGTATATTGATCGTGAGAGATCAAGAGTTCAGAAGTCTGATTGCTTGGGAGAAGAAGCTGACATGAAGTCGGCTGGTGCGGGTCCTGATGCTGCGATACCGCCTGCCTGATGGTAGCAGTGAGAGCAGCCCATGGCTTGGGTGGCTGGAGTCTCTGATGATCCTCCGAGCTTTTTCTCACACCGCCTGTTATATATGTCCTGAAGGGAGGGAAGCTCACCTCCGATGATGTGTCTGGCAGTTCGCACCACGCTTTGCAGGGCTTTGCGGTTGTGGGCGGTGCTATTGCCGTACCAGGCAGTGATGCAGCCAGTCAGGATGCTCTCTACAGTGCTGGTGTAGAACCGTGTGAGGAGGTGGTGGTTCATTCCAAACTTCATCAGCCGTCTCAGGAAGAAGAGGCGCCAATGAGCCTTCTTCACAATGGCCTCAGTGTGGACGGACCATGTGAGTTCCTCAGTGATGTGGACATCGAGGAACTTGAAGCTGCTGACTCTCTCCACTGGTGCTCCATTGATGGTGATGGGACTGTGTTCTCTGTCTTTTCTCCTGAAGTCCACTACAAGCTCCTTTGTCTTGCTGAAGTTGAGGGAGAGGTTGTGCTCCTGACACCAGCATGTCAGAGTGTGCACCTCCTCTCTGTAGGCCGTTTCATCATTGTCAGTGATCAGACCTACCACCGTCATATCATCAGCAAACTTAATGATGGCATTGGAGCTATGTGTTGCCACACAGTCATGTATGTACAGGGAATACAGGAGTGGGCTGAGAACACAGCCCTGAGGGGCTCAAATGTTGAGGGTCAATGATGAGAAAATGTTGCTGCCCATTCTAACCACCTGGCATCTGCTTGACAGGAAGTCCAGGATCCAGCTGCACAGCAAGCTGTTTAAGCCCAGAGCCCGGAGTTTCACATACAGCTTGGAGGGCACTATGGTGTTGAATGCTGAGCTGTAGTCTACAAACAGCATTCTCACATAAGTATTCGGTTATAAAGAAGTAAATACAATGCAAATAGACTCGATTTTCATGAATTAGTGGATAATATATATATTTTTTTCCACTCACAGAGCGATCGCATGGTGTCAGAAGACTTCGATTTTACTACACAAGCCGTATGGAGTCATTTTATGGACATTTGTTGTCCTTTTTGAAGCCAAAGGGCTGGACTCCATTTACTACAATTGTTTGAAAGAAAGCTCCCCTGGCAGTAATTTTTGGGTGAACTTTCATAGCCCCTGTCACTTTCCTGATAGTAAAATTTTATCTTGTGACTGAATGCAAAGATTGCTGAAATCATTACCTTGTCTTCAGGCATTTTATCTGCGACCTGCACTTATTGTTGGGCACAGCCTCATATCTTTGATTTATTAACATCAGGACTGGGCCACTTCCCTTGAAGTGATATTGAACTTTGCTGAAGTTTGGGTTGTGTGAGTTTAGTGGCAATGACATAAGTCCAAATATTGCTGATCGCTTCTTCAGCTGCGAAGTAAATAAAACATTTGCATAAAATTAACATTATATATGTTGTTTTTTTTAAGTTATACCAAATGACACAGGATTTTACTACATAGTGTACCAGTGAGCAAAAAGGGTAAATTAAACAAATTTTTTTAGAGAGACTTACTAACCTTTCACCATTGTTTGGGGTCCTTCAGGGTCTTCCTGATTGTGTAACATCCTGTCTGATAATGTGTCAAAATAAAATGCCCCATAAAATTGCTCCAGATTGCTTGTTATCCCGGATGACATTGGCTGACTGCCAGTTTTGGGACAGAATGCTCCAAAGCATAACAATCAACTGGATGTCAAATTTATATATATATATATAATATATATATAATATACTGTATATATATATATATATATATATATATATATATATATATATATATATATATATAATATATATAATTTAAATATATTGTTGGCAACACTCATACAATAATGCCTGTGGCAGAGATTTTAAGTTTTATTTGATTTTTAACACTTTTTGTAGCTTTATTGCATTTCACCATGAGGTCCGGACAGTTATCCGGTATGACATTGTGTGACTATAATGTCTAATAATTTTTAAACTTTGTAAAACCCTCATTACATGTTCATATCATTTGATAAACAGAAATTAATAGATTCAATAAATGTGTTTTTTATAAACATTTTCCTTATTTTTACTCCATATAGGGGTTTGGACATCAAAATTGCACGTTACGTCATTGGTCCACTTGCATTTTTATGTGAAAAGACTGTGGATTGCTGATGTAAATCCCTTAAATGTTAGCTGAACACTGTAAATGTGAAGAGATTTGCTTTCGAAAGCAACTTGTGATGTACTCTGAGTTCTTGAGCATTTTGACATTTTCAAAATGAAAGCTGAATAGTGTAAATATAGATTTGCAGTCAGTATGAATTATTTGGGGGATGTATTTTGCAATAATTATTGACATTTTATTGTACATCTTCAAACCTATATTTAAACAACAAATGTATAAAAACTGGTTAAAACCTAAAAATGTCTGATTGTGTAAATATACAGAAATTTATCTTTGAATCTAGCTACTTATTAAAGGAATAGTTTGGTATTTTGAACTCTGGGCCCAAATGACATTTTTTCGGTCATGATCGCTATTGGTAGAAACCAGAACTTCGCTAGCTCCCTGCTCCATCTGTCCTGTAACGCTGGGAAGCCCTCTCCTACTCTACTGCATGGGCATACACGTCTTTTTTGCAAGACACGATGCTCGCAGTGTAATCATATTGGTGTCAGTTATCTTGAAAAAAAATAAATAAATAAATAAATATTCTGTCTGCAGTTATTTTTGGATTCTTCTGGCTCTCATGGAGCTTACACCGGCTGAGAAGGTAGTGCGTCTGAGAAAAAATAGTTCCTATCCAAATAGCACAAATAACAAGAAATGTACTGACACTGGTATGATTATACTGTGAGCGTCATGTTTTGAAAAGCATTTATCATAGTTTTCAAAGACTGTCACACATGCCCATGCAATAGAGTAGGAGGGGGCTTCCCGGTGTTACTGGACAGGTGGAGCAGGAGAGCTAGCGAACTTCTGGTTTCTACTAATAGGGATCATGAAAACATGTCATTTGGGCCATGGGTTCAAAATATTGAACTATAAGTATTTCTAATTATTTCCTAGGTTTTTCTTTTTTTTTTTTACATAAAAACCAATATTTTGGTAGTAAAACACTTTATCGGACAATTGCATTGCCTTTTAATGTAGCTATTTTTCATGTGTTCTGATATACTAAGCTTGTTTTTCCACTGTCAAATGAATATTTTTAACAATACATGTGTTTGCAATTCACTAAAATGAATGTTTAATGCCATAAATTAAAAGTACATATTCTGTGTTTTGTATATATTGTGTTGTAGTTTTTTTACTTGTAGAAACAAAAAATCTTACAGGAAATAACTGTAGGTAGATGGGGCAGTTGCATAAAGTAACTACAAAATATCCTTATTTTACAGAGATTGGTTTTAAATGTAGCTATTTTTGATGTATTTTTGTCCAATCAACTTTTTAAAATATAATAGTTCTGTAAAATGACTGATTAATACTGTAAATGTGCCGATATTGTCTTAGATTTTATGTACTTATTGCGTTTCTATACAATATTTCTTAGTTATTGTACATGGAAAAAAAAGCAATATTTTAATAGGAAATTACTGTAGATAGACAGGGCAGTTTCATAAAATAACTACTAAATACCTTTAATTTAGATAGATTGGCCATAAATGTAGCAATTTTTGATGTATTTTTGATGTACTATGCTTGTTTTTCCACTGTCCAGATAAGTTTTTAAAATATAATAGTTCTGTAAAATGACTGAGTATTACTGTAAATGTCCACACATTTGTCTTTGGTTTTATGTACTTATTGCATTTTTATACATTATTTCTTAAAAAAAACAAAACTATATTTTAATAGGAAATTACTGTAGATAGACTGGGTAGTTTCATAAAGTAACTAATAAAAGCCCTAAATATACAGAGATTAACCTGAAAGGTAGTGGTTCTTAATGTATTTTGACATAATATATCTGTTTTTTCACTGATTAATGAACATTTATCAACAATAATGCACTGTAATTTAATACATTTTTTGTTTCAAATCTGCTCTGTATTTTTACAGTTTATTGCATGTAATTTTGTGGTATGGTTATTCACTGTAATTTGATGGTATACATCTGGAAACTTTGCTGCCAGACATTTACCGTTTTTTTACCGTTTTTAATTTTATTTTTTTACAATGTACCACTCAAACAAGGCCCAGTTTTGTAATAAAGATGTACTCTAATATTAATGATATCTGTCCTTTCTATAGCTCTAAACCAAAATCTAGTGAGATGGCTCACAGTTTACTGCCTAGGCAGCTACAAGGCAGCATGCTAATTGAATTGAATTGAAATCTCATACGTCACTGATTTAGGCCACATCCACACCAATACGTTTTCATTTGAAAACATTTATTTTGCTACGTTTATGCCTCCAGTTTACACTTCAACTGCATTATCCTCCTCTAAAAACAAAGCATTTTTGAAAACGCACACACTCTAAAACTGTTTTTTTTCTCTTATGTAATACCAATACCACTTACCGCTTTGGCAACTGGGGACAGTGTTTCGAATTTCGGTAACCACACACCGATTTTAGCTAAAGAAAATCAACTACTGTTTCCGATTTCACTGTGAAATCTGGCTATACCTTTATTCTGGTGCACCACCTTGCCACAAAGTCCCCTAACTGAAAATTGTCCTAAAGAGTAAAGTGTTTACCCAACAGAGAAAAAAATAAAAAATAAATAAATAAATAAAATACAGCAAATACAATCTAAAGCTAAAGTTGCATGATGTATACAAATTCATCCAAACGCCAATCTCAGCCAGTTAAAGATGTACAGTAAGGTCATTTTAATAAACAATGACTCTACTTTTCCATGGAAAAGAATGTAAATCGTTCCCTAGAAAACACAAGAGATCAAGAAGCATGTTTTTAAAAGGCCTCCCATTTGCACAGATCCTATCTCCCTCCTGCTGCTCACAGAGAGAGAGAGAGCTTTTGTGGGTTTCCTCCTAGCGCCACTGACACCAGATGACTGACGGTCGGACTGGGCACAGCTGAGCGCAGAAAAAGATTTATGTGCTTCAAATGAATGCTTCATTAAATAAATATCCCTAAACATAAAGGCCCTTTGTGTCAATACAAATCTGTGAAGTGGGAGTATAGTATTTCTAATGTTCAGGAAACAGACACTTTCTGTGAACAAACATGCCTTAAATTCAAATAAGCAATGGAATCAGAGTCAATGCCCTTGCAAAAAAGCATTGTGGCATTTATATAATTTATTGATGGCTTCAAATGGTAATACCATAATGGTTCATTGATAAATAGCAATGTACTGTATGATTCCTATATTCATATACCATGGCACATGGTACTCCAAGTTAAGCACTTTCAACATCATCTGTGACATGTTGTCGATTATCACAAAAAAACAATTTAAAACCAGGTTGTAAAATAAAAATAAAAAATTATATTTACATGAATGCACCTACAATGTAAGTATATGGGGCAAGACATTGCATAAGAAAAACTTTTAAAAAATTTTCTTACATCGATTATGCTTAAAAAGCTAACAATGTGTATGATCATGTACACTCACTGAGCATTTTATTAGGAACACATGTACACCTACATATTCATGCGATTATCTAATCAGCCAATTGTGTGGCAGTAGTGTAATGCAGATACGGGTCAGGAGCTTCAGTTAATGTTCACATCAACCAACAGAAGAGGGAAAAATGTGATCTCAGTGATTTCAACCGTGGCATTATTGTTTGTGCCAGACGGGCTGGTTTGAGTATTTCTGTAACTGCTGATCTCCTGGGATTTACCCGCACAACAGTCTCTGGAGTTCACTCAGAATGGTGCCAAAAACAAAAAGCATCTAGTGAGTGGCAGTTCTGCGGACGGAAACGCCTTGTTTATGAGAGAGGTCAATGGGGAATGGCCAGACAGGTTCGGGCTTACAAAAAGGCTGCGGTAACACAGATAACCACTCGGTACAATTGTAGTGGGCAGAATAGCATCTCAGAATGCACAACACGTCGAACAGTGAGGCAGATGAGCTACAACAGCAGAAGAACATGTCGGGCACTTTTTTAGGACCATAATGTTCTTAATAAAGTGCTCAGTGAATATAAATGCCTTAAACAACGTTCTTTTATCGGGCTATGGTTATAAACCATTTAAGCACAAAACGATAGGCACATGATTTTTGCCCATTACCCCTATTTTGTGTTGCAAGCAAACACCTTTACTAACATTCTTACCTGCATATCCAATGTGCGCAAATGTTGTGCGTATGCCTGTGTACGTTTTGACGTCATAAGCAAAGTACTCCAATGATTTCAAGTCTCATGTAAACCTTTGTGTTGTTGGATTTTTGGAATAAGCTGATTTTTGGTAGTGATCAATGTATTGGTGTGCGTATAAATACACTCACTAATGCATAAAAAGAAGATCTACTGCCTAGAATAGTGGTCCCACAACAAAAGGATGATTTAAATAACTCTAAAGCTCAAATATCATAATTTTTTTGTCAGAAGAATTTATGTTAATGCTTTAAAAAAGTACAAGAAGCACATTTCTGCTTTTAAACCCTTTGCCTTGCCTCATAGACTTCCATTCCATTTGCTTGTTTGTTCAAATTAAATTGGAATTATTTTCTGTGTTAATCAACAGTATCCTTGATATGCTGTCAATTACTATAGAAAATCATTTCAAATTTTCCTTTAGTTCGTTTGTACCAACAAACAAAAATCTTTTTTACAGTAATACACATACAATGGTCTTAGAAAAACTTACAAAGTCCCTAGAGCATAACTGGTAATGCCCAAAAAACGATGGGAATACCATGGTATATTTTGATCGTGATCAATGCTAAGGGTTACCCATTTCGTTTAGTAGGCCTAAATGATTGACTAAGGTTTATTTGCTTAGAGTATCCTGGTCAGGCATTGCTAATGTGTAACTTATTATAAGAATTGTAATTCAGACATTTTGCAATTACTCTGTGTACTCAAGCACAGATAAACTGCAATAAACTGGGAAAAGTTACACACAAGCTGTCATGGAATTCTCATGGCTGAGTCCAGACTCCAACAGAGCTTAATAACACAGCAGGAAGTTCAGCAGAGTGAAACTCTCTCTCTCTCTCTCTCTCTCTCACTTACTCACTCACTCACTCACTCACTCACTCACTCACTCACTCACTCACTCACTCAAACACCAGAAAAGCATCAAGGCACAGCTCTCTGTCCACCAAGAGTCATGCTGGGTAATTCCCTATAGGCTTTTGTTAAGCATTGGTCAGATGAGGTCTATAACAGGTTCCCAAGAGAGAGACAGAACAGCAACAGAGGATGTGTAGAGGAAATAATTGAAGGAAAGTCTCCTGCAGATGATGGGAGAAAAAAATCATCACCTATTCATTTATTTGGATTCATCTTTCAGTCAAAAGAAGAATTCTGTTTCGTACACTTCACCCCTCCTCTCTCACACTCTCCTCTGCAGAGGCAATAAATCAAGCCTGAACTTTCTCTCTCTCTCCCTCCTTCACTTTAGTAGATAACAGCGCAGAGAGCTGCCAGCTCAGTGTAATTGTCGACAGCATGGCCATATCAGCAGAAAAGCGTATAATACAGGAACATTATGTGCCATCATACGGCCCCCACAAATAAACTTTCCTCCCCATATCAGTGCTCTCTGGAGTAGGGTGGCACAAGACATAGGCAAGGGAAGGCTGGGAGTCTAAAGGCTAGAGTATACTTTGGTTTACGTGCCGTTCTGTCTCACGCATGGTCAAGCACTCAGCATTTCAAAGTATACATTTTGACCGCGATCCCATACCTATGCGTTCATTGCATGCACACTATAAATGCTTTGTGATAATCTTTTAACAAAATCAATGGCAGGCACATGCACAGACGACGTTTCTACCAGGCTGCACATGGACAGTCTGTGCATACTGTGCTGATGATAAAATCTGCATCACATACAGTGTGCAAGGGATGTACTGGCATGTGGAAATCCGAAGTATACTTTGGCATCAAGGGGCCGTTCACATTGAATACAGTCTGCGTTGTTTTTTAATTGTTTTTCGACATGCGCTAGACAGACATATTTGACCATAGTTTACATTGTTCCATGTCTTGTGGTTTTATCAGTGTCTCGGTCAGGAACGCTGCCTTTTTAAAACGCTGTGTCAAGTTATTAAGAACACCTAAATGCTGTTCCATCTGTTTTTCTGCGACTTATCTTTTTTTAACGCAAGATCCCATTTGGTTGAACACTACGCTTAGATTGATTGTTTGGTCTGAGCCAGAGTTCGATTCCATCCTGCTCCCCCTACTCTCACAGATCTTGTTTCACATCCCCAGTTTTCGAATATGCATACCTCCCTGCTGCATATTATGCAAAAAGCAGTATGTCAAATGAGTAGGATGTCCGATTAATTAGTATTAAGAATATACAGTAGGCGAATAATACCTGGATGCAAACTGCATCTGTTGAAATTCTCAAGTGTGCAAAGGGTCAGGTTCTAAAATGAAGAAAACTATAAACACCATGTAAATAATTTGAGCCTTTTTATGTATGTTTTCGTGGCTGCTGGCACTACATCATAAGATTAAAAAAAACTAGAAATGTCATAAAATATTGATTATTGATCAGCACGTTATTTTATCGTGACATTATTCTTAAGGCATATATTAAAATTAACCAACATTTAAATTAGAAGCCTAATTTGTGTGCTTTCCAATTTATTAATTTGGGCTTCTATTTAACATTTTGGCGTAATAGCGTTAGGAGACCACAAGAGGGTGATATAACATTTACTGAAGACAGGTCGCGGATAGGAAAAGCACCGGTTTCACTCACAGAGGAAAAGCTGATGCGGTGAAGCAGAACGCAGTCTTACAGTGCACTTATTACAGGGACAATCCCTCTGGAACAACCTGGAGTATAGTGCCTTGCTCAAGGACACAATGGTGGTAGCTGTGGGGATCGAACATGCAACCTGCTTACCAGTTCTGCGCTTTAGCCCACTACGCCACCACCACTCCACTTACATATAGTTTTTTTTCCCCAGATGAAAAAGATTATATATAAATACAGAAAATTACACAAAAAAACTATACCCAACTTTTATAATTTTAGATTTTTCAACATCTGTTTATACTTGATTGCAAGTTTTTTAAATAAGTGATAAGCAAAAATCAACTGTGATGCATTGCTTTAAAGTGGTGTATGTATTTTTAAATATCTATTTTGTTAAAAAATAGTCTTTTAAGGCATTTGTTTATGAGCAAAGTTTGAGCTTGTTATGCAAATTCAGAGTACAAATTATGTCTGGTTAAGAATGCAAATTCTTGTGAAATGGGAGCTTGTTAAGCAAGAGGCATCTGCACTGAAAATCTCCAACTTGTGCTCTTAGACAACAGAATACCACAGCCACAAGGCAAACTCGTAAATATAAACTCGTGAATATAATTATTTAGAAACTTCTCTCCATTTGTTTTTGTTTTTTTACAAAAAACTTTTTTTATAATGGGAAAGATAATTAACTTGCAGCATTCTTGTAAAGGAGTGTAACTGTGCGCTATAGTAGGTAAAAATGTGGTGTTTTTCCATGGTTTTGCTTTTAGCAAGAATTACCTTCATTAAATTAATTTCTTACGGCCTGCCCCCCACTTTTCGAGTTAAGTTTGAATCTAAATTAAACTTTAACTTTGTGTTCAAAAGTTGTTGTTTTTTTTTTTTTCATTCACAGTGTTTTTTCTATTTGCCTCCCCTTCAGTCCAGTCAAAGGTTTTCTTTACCTGCACTTTCATCTGTAGAACTTTCGCCTGTTACAGTTTATCAGATGGTTTCTCAGACTTCTTGCCCTTTTGACATGGTGCAGACAGATTTCAGAGACAGCTTAAGATTTCTAAGGGTTTTTTTTTTTTCCACAGAGGTGATCACTACAGCAGCCTCCTAAAATCAGTAAGGCGGTCTGACGAAGGAAGACAGGAATAGGTAGTTCACTCAAAGATGAAAATTCAGCCATTATTCACACCCTGATGTCACTCCAAACCATTATGATTTTCTTTCATCCAAAAGCACATCTTTTCCATGAGCACTTAACCAATCACTCATAAAAAAAATAAGAAAAATACAAGTAAGAAATATATATATATATATATATATATATATATATATATATATATATATATATATATATATATATATTCTTGTTGCATTTTAATCTGTCTTGAATACTACTATTCTGATGCTAGTGAAACTTTGCAATGCACACTTTTCGTACCACTCTCTCCTTAAGATGATTCGCTTATGATCTTTTGTAAGTCACTTTGGATAAAAGCATCTGCCAGATGAATAAATGAAACGCAAAAGGGGAAATTTGAAGAATCTTCACAAGGCTTTTTGCCATACAATGAAAGTGAATGGTGACTCGACTGTAAAACTCCATAAAGTTCAGAAAAAACACCATAAAACCATTGTACAAGTAGTCACTGTGACTTGTGCACTATATTTCAAGACTTCTGAAACCATACAATTACTTTGTGTGATGAACAGACAAACTTTAAGTTATTCGCTCTCAAATAAAAGCATTGATCAACTCTCATGTGCAGTATCCAATAAAAAAAAATAAAAAATTCCCTAATCAAATACTTTTGAGTTCCATGGAAGTCAGAAAGTCATACAGGTTTGGAGTAACCTTGGGGGGGGGGGCGGAGTTAAACAATGGCATAACTTTTTTTAAGTAAGAGCGAAGACACCTGCCTCAGTTATACATTGGGGAAGTGTGTAAGGTTTTACAATTCCAAAGCTGAATTTGTAGCTTTACAAATTAAAGCTTGGCTGTAAGCCAGCTCACACGGAGAGTGTGGAAGCCCTAATTATGAATTCTAAAAATGGTTGCTAATTAGTCATAGCACGACAATTTGTCTACAGCATGCAGAAATAAATGTGGTGTCATCATCAAGGGCTTTACCTGGCAGAGTGGTGCACATCAAGACTTCAAAAGCAAATGTCTGTTATAAGAACAATGCCAGGAATGTTTCGGCAGAAGCCAAACTAGCCAACACTGGAAAATGAAGAGAATTAAACAAGATTCCAAATCACAAGGGAAAAAATTAAATGAGTGAGAGGGAGGCAGTGAGAGTATTTTTGTTCAAGAGAATTTTTGTAAACAAGACTGTACGATAAAGAAAACTGCACGCATACGAAGAGATAGCGGGAGAGAGAGGGAGAGATAAAGGACCAGAGCATGCACATGTCCGCTCTAGCATTAGCGGCAGAGTTGTGTTCATGTATTCATTTATGCAAAACACAAAAGGACAGGCTGAAGGGTGGTCAAGTCTTTGTTTATTAAAAAGCCATTAGAGATAGAGGAGGCACTGAAGTGCTCATTCATGCAGTGCAGACATTGAGTCCAGCTCAAGGGCACGCTTCTCTTCACGAGCCACGAGATCCATACTATCGTGCGGCTGCATTCGGCAGACTGACCCTTCCTTCGTCTCAGTCATATTCATATAGAAGTCAGCTGAGAGGCTAACCTGGCCGTGAGGTATGACAACAGAAACTAAGAAAAACACCTGACCTGATGATATAGAGGATGAGCTTGGACCATTTTTTACTTTTTACAGTTTAAACAATTTCAAATGTAATTTTTATTAACAATAATACAAATTATATGTGATCAATTGTGCCATTTGTGACTCATATATATGTACTATGAAGGCTAAAACTGATTGGCTTCTTGGAGCTGTGGCCTGGTGTTTGACATTGAGCCCTGGTGCTCATGGGGATGATGCGGTTCGAGCCCAGTCTGCGACATGCCCTGATCCCACCCCTTATCTCTCGCAAATAGAAAAACCCAAAATAGACTGATTAACCTTAGCCTAGTATATATAGTATATAGTATATAATATATATATATATATATATATATATATATATATATATATATATATATTACCCTATAAATATCAATGCTTACATATTTTAGCATGGGTGGAATTGCCACACTCCTAATCAGCACTTGCAATTTAGGCTGATATATTTAAATTAACATATGTAGCTTTAAAACATACACACAAAGCATTTTGAACTTCTCCAGATAAGCAGTGTAAACACAATTGTTTGCTAGAGCTCAGCGTCCTCTGCTAAACATGCTGATTCTAAAACACAGGCAGCCAGTGTCATGACCTTCCCTTGAACTGCCCTAAAGTCAATTTACACACACAGTGGAGATGCAAATAAGATAGAAAAAGCACTGTGTCTGAAATGTGAATGATAGCACGTCTTAGCATGAGGCATTCTCTAACAGAAACACTATTGAACACAGTCGAGCAATTACCAAACCTCCACAGACAACGAGCAGAAATGGGCCAAGATAATCAGCAAAGACTTAGGTAAACAAGAAGCTTTTCAGCTTTTCAGCAGTCAAAGCCAGTGAGATAAAAAAAAAAAAAAAAAAAAGACAAAAGTCTTTCATCCTATTACAGAAACTGAGGGAAGAGACATTCTTGGACACAGCGTTCTTACAATGTTTTCATTGCTCCAAATGTTCGCAAATAGCTAGGCCAATTATGAACATAAATATAAAAGGCTGAAACAACTAATCAATAAGAATGCGAATAATTGCTAATGAAAATAGTTGAGAACAAATTATCAATTAGTCTAGACAAGTTTCTATGAAATACCATGTGCTTGCACATGCATTTAAATGAAGCTCAACAGAGAACGGAAATGTAATGGTTTTGATCAAACAATATAATATGTTGGATGTCAAATTTTATATTGTAAAATGTTTAATATTTAGCATATAAAAAGTTAAGGTTTAGGTTAGGCATGTGACGGTATTCAGTAATATGGTATATCATGGTAATTAACATTATTACTGTGATATTGTTATCACAGGCACTTCAAAATACCGTAAATAATTCTAGATAACCTTTTAGCCAAACTGTTTACATTTCTATTTGCAAAGTAGTTTATTTCCATCAACAAATCACGATTCACAACATTGCATGTATGCGGCATAAATTATATTAGAGCATGGATCTCTTAATTTCGTGGTGGGTGAGCACCCATTCCGCATTACCACATAACGGGCTTTGAGCAGCCTGTATTTAATCCACACTGATCTGATGGGATTAACACATCAAGGTCAGGCTGCTGCTACCAGGCCTGGCTCTAAGCTCCTTTCTTGCCGGCCAGGGAAAACTGGCCCATCAGAACCTCCACGCTTTGCTCCAAGCAGATCTGGAGACCACCAAGCCATCTGGCTCACACTTCCAGAGCTAGAATCTGGATTCACACGGAGAGCTGGTGGATTTTATAAACTTTGAGCTACTGACCTCCAGACCACAAAGATCACACAACCACTAACCACACGAGACTATAATTTGTGGAGCGTACAAACCCACACTAGCACACACACTGACACTCTTATGCAGTGAGCCAGACCAATAAGAGTCAGAGTGTGGCTCCTTAGTACCAGACATGGAGGACACATCTTCAATAATTGACCACAGTGGAGAACATCTCCCTCTAATATCAAGCATTACTTGAGAGCTCTTGCTAAATTGTTCAGGCCAGTGGTGTTTTGGGCTTCACATATTTGCCCTATTTGATCATCTACTCCTACATCTTACACACAATGATCTCCAAACTCCAAGGATCTCCAAGCACACATTTAGAAACTACATCCAGGAGTCTGACAATCATGTTGGTTGAAACTTCACAGATGTTCTTCTCCAGCAGCATTACCACGTGTCTACTTGCGCTACTTTTTTTTACTTTACTCAATTCCTCTACAGCAGTACCAGTCAAAAAGTGTTCAACAAATCAAAACTATCTTCTATATTATATTCTTCACAATAGCCACCCTTTATCTTCATGAAGTATTCTGGCATGCTTTTGAAGGAGCCATGTATGCTGGGCACTTGTTGGCTGCTTTTCCTTCAATCTCAGGTCCAACCCATTTAAAACAAAATGTCTGTTTAATTAATGTTAGCTTTGTAATTAATTTCATCTATAGGCAGAATTTATATTTGTCTGAAAAATCTGTTTTAATCAATCAATTAATTTAAGCCTTTAGATCAAAAGATATTTAAGATCATGAGAAACATACATTCAGTCAGGTGTTTCCAAATATTTGAGGGGTACCCTATGTACATTGATAGTGTGCTGTTGGGCAATATGTCAAATCTCCCAAGTAGTGACGTCATGCATGAAGGTTTGTAGGAGGAGCAAAACAGCTTCACTGACAGAAACAGTGATGCTGTTCTGGGCAAAATAGCTCTCTCTACTATAGCCTTCTCCTCATTTTGCCTTTTCTGTGCACCAGTGAGATATTTTCTTTTCATCTTTGTAGATTTAATGTATGTCCTTTAGAAGGTTTCAATGTGTCGGGTCTCCAGTGGGCTTGCTTGAAGTCTGGAGATTTACATTTTGGACCAATGAGGACCAACCGGATAGGGTTGAAATTTTGCAGTTAAGACTTAAGAATGGATCTACTGGGGGCATGGTAAATGGAGCTACTTCCATAAACTTTTCTTTTTACAGAAAAGCAGTTGACCAAATCTATAATACTCCTGCATAGGCAATCTAACTAGAATTCATTAGTTCATAATCCCATGAGAGGCTGTGGGGGTCTCCCGTATGCCAATGTACACCATGTATTGTTATTCATAATATAGAAGGCTGTTTTCCATTAGTAACGCCTTCCATTTTTGAAATTACGGTAAATCTTCCATGAAAATACATTCCCTCTAATGATCTAGTCACACTTGTGGTATACTGTGTGGCCCATATCCATAAAGTCACAGTGTGGAAAATGATCTTGTCTGTTTGATTATAGACTGACACCGCTAAAGGAACAGAAGAGAGAGGGAGAGAGAGAGAGAGAGAGAGAGAGAGATACTGTATATACGAAATTAAAAGAAAAGAGTGACAGCAGTACTGCAGGATTTTTTCTGTGCCAGTTTATTGGACTGGGACTCAAAATCTGCCGCAATATCTTTAAATAGACAGGGCAGGGGAAAAAAGTGACAGTAGGTGCACATAGCCCAGATTTCTCTCTTACCCCATAAACACGTACACAAACATACATATGCGAGAACTTTATTTCAGATAAGTTTGTTTCTTTCTATTTTATGAGCTTTCATTTTTTAGGTGACAGATCTGCTCTCAACTCATATAGGCCTAATATGACGGGTTTATTTTCAAATTACTCTTTGCAGCTCACAACTGACTGGCAATAAAATGTTCCATTTCATTTTCTTCTAAAATAATCACAATAAATATCTAATATAACAGCAAGCAACACGACAATGTGGTCTGGTACCCCATCAGCACCTTGTCATTTCAAGTTAATCGTGTCTGCTTGATCACTGTGCCAGCCTTCCTAACAAGCCTGCCCCCCAACCGCAATTCTATCCTTGTCCATGATGGCTAGAAATGAAAAATCACATCAAACAGATTGTGTATACTTAAAGGGACAGTTCTCCCCCAAAAAAAATAAAAAGCGACATAGGCTACATTTTAGTTGTTCCTCAAACAAAACTATCATTTCCCTTTAAAAGAAGTGCAAGCTGGTACTTGTTTGTCCTTTTTATAGGAGAGTGAGTATTTTTGTGAACTATCCCTTTTAAGTCAACATGAAATCAAAAATGATCCTATTTACATTCTTAATACATGTTCCTAGTCTTATTGTGAATGATTCATCTGTGCACATTAGGACAAAAAAAAAAAAAGATAATAATAATCATGTATGTTTGTATGTAATTTTTCATCAAAATGTAATAACTCTTTGAAATTATTTATTGAAATGATTTATTCCCTCTTCTCCTTCAACACCTCCCCTCTAACCACCAGTCACATAGAGACCACTTTTCACAATCCGATTAATTATGGATTAGGGCTGCACGATTAGGACAAAAATCATGATTGTCGATTATTTCCCTTGACATTATAATTGCAATTGATTAATATAATTCACATAAACATTTGGTGTTAAAATAGTTATTTTGTTTGGGCATCTGGAAGACATATTCTTTATGTAGGCTACATATCCAAAACAAGCTGAGAACTGTTATGCTGAAGTACTTTATAGCTGTTTTACACATCAGTAGATCAAACATTTTCCTAAACTATGAATTTTTTTTTTTTTTTTTTTTTAGCAAAATGATAAACAAAACTGTGTTTCAAAATTTGAATACTCACAGAAAGTGTGAAACAGGCTGTATGTGATTGGAAAAAAATTCTCAAACATGTTTTGATGCAACAGTAGTAGACCTAAATGAAATGTTGTAATTGACACTTTTACAATTAGTTAGGCTACTTGTGGCAGCTGTAACTGTAATCTTGATTATTTATTCAATTCATTGTGCAGCCCTATTCCCAATGGATAAAATCAAGTCTCTCAAATTTTTTTACATTGAATATTCAGTTTCACTTGGAAATACATCACATTACGGAAGTAAATCAGGTTGCAAACACGGTTTCATGTTGACTTGAAAATCAAGCATTTGTCATATCTTCTGACATGCAGCTCTAACATGTGGCATTAAATATTTTTAAGGGCGTCTGAAAGACAGAGGCCCCCTTTCTACTGTTCCACTGAGTGCGTCACCCGAAGAGCAGATGCCGACCCTTCATTAAACCGATTATACACAGCCTAAAACAGCAGGGGTAGTGCTTGGTTCTCCAATGGGGGTAAAAAACACAACCACTGGTGGCTGATTACACACGCCTATCACTGTGGGAAACATATTCTCACACCCACACATACAGGCAATGTCCTCTGGTCTCCATTCACCGGTCTATCTGCTACCCCTGTGCTTCATGCTTGACAGCAACACACACCACACACCAGATGGCTTGCAGACTCAAACCAGTGCTTCAATGAGAATGCGGTGATACACATCTCGTTAAGCAATTAAAATACCCCCATCATTCTCACGTCTCCCAGCTCCCCATAGAGCCACATATAGTAAATGTGATTTGGAAAAAGTGACTCTGGAAACTCCATCAAACCGAATGCGACCTATTTGTAATTTATAGCTTGTCCTTCGCTATTCTAATGGGCGATGATGACATGAGGAGACATGAAGAACGGTTCTGTCGACTGGGAGCCGAGAGAGAGATTTAAATGTAAACAACCACGTTAAACATGCCTAACAAGCATGCAGATTGACACAGCTGTCAGTTGGCTTCCCGCCTGATGTGGGGAATTGTGTTGGCTTCCTTGAACTGTAACTCACTAGACTGACAACAGGTGTTAAGCCCTGCGATCTGGCCGCCCAACATGCTTCTAATCTCAAGGAGCACAGTCAAGGCTTAGGAAGGTAAAGCTCAAGCAAGCAGGAGCCTGAACCATTTCAAAATATTTCATAATATAAAGCATTCTGCTGTCATCCCTACTAAAAATTTGGCAAATAAACATTTAAATTAATTATTCATAATTTATTGCAACTTCTCACGAGTGGGCTGATGTTCTTATGCAGATCCAGATGTGTAAACATTACTGATAATTCACAGCTCACTCTGGCTGATACTGACATTATGAATATTTTATACCGATTTTAACTGATATTTTAAAAAAAAGTTTTAATTTGTAATCCTTTATCCTGGAACTGCAAGCTAATTCATTAAAAGCTTCTCATTTGAAAAATATGTGTCATTTAAAGCTTGGTATTTGGACTTGCTGCCTTTTAAGGTTTGGCTGATATAACATGAACCAGAAATGTGCCTATAAAACAAATGTTTGCTGATTTGAATGAGAAATAAATGACAGTGCACTTGCATAAATTGTATGGTGCCCATTTATATGAGTGTTTACGGTAATCCTGATGACTCGCAAACAGAGAGAATAATGCATTAAACCAAAATAAGGTGATCAACAGCATGCAACGAACATTAAAACAACAAAACAGACCATACAAATCCTAAACTCTGTATACATGGTGTAATATTTATGATAGCATCCAGACTGTGTGTGCAGTGGTGGGTGCAGGCAGACGGACATGTGCAACCAGCAAAAAACAAATTGCCCAGCAGCCTGTTTTTAATGCTGCATTTTATAGTCTGTGAGAGTGATGTTAAAAAGAAACTCGCCGCTAAAATTATATCTTTGTCCATTGTGAATATTCAGTGTAGCCGAGTACGAAGCACCACCCACAAAGAGGTCACTGCCAAGCTGAGCGACTTCCAATTTGTCAACATGGCGAATTCACCTCTCAAAGTTCACCAAACTTGAAATCCACGCAAAATCTTTGAGGGGAAATTCTTCGCCACCGGAAGTCCATTACGTGAAATTCAATCACGCAGATTCAGCTTGAGGTGAATATACTTTGCCATGTGACATCTATTTTGTGTTCCTTTGAAGAAAATAGGCTGTTATATCAAGTCAAGCTCTTTATTGTCATTGTACAAGTACAACGAAATTATTGTGTTCCACTGGCTGTTGCATAAGCTTAGAAAAGAGAGTAGAGTTAAATCATATATATATAAATATATATATATATATATATATATATATATATATATATATACATACACTAAAATACACACAATAAAATATAGAATCTAGAACATATCTAAATATACAGGAATGCAGAAAAATACAAATATTCAACAAATAATAATAAGCATGAAGATGTTAGAAATGAGTGGATCTGATGTGCAAAATATTCATAGTGAATGAGGAAGTGCAGAATATTGTGCAAACAAGTCTATGGGGGAGTATGATGCTGAGAGGTAGATGCAAATGATGAGGTAAATGCAATGTATGATGGTGTGCAAAGTGTTCACAGTAAAACAGAGGTATACAATAAATAATAAGATAACATGAAGGTGCACAAAATGAGTAGACCAGATAAAGACCTACATATTTTAGTCTTAAATGTACACTGAAAGAAATTATTCCTTGCTTCAGCAAATATTGTTCATTAAAATAAACAGATTTTACTGAAAAACGTAATGCTATCAACTTTCCTTAATTATATGCTATATTTGTGACACAAGATATTGAGATTATGCTGTACTCATAATAATAAAGAAACTTTGCTAATTATTTTGAGTGACAGGACAATAATCTGAAGTTTAGTAAACCCAGCCTAAATTTTTAAGATTCCATGGGAAACCACGTGATACAGAATGTGAATGAATTTCAAGCAAGCATTTTTGGAATGCCCAATTCCCACTACTTAGTAGGTCCTCGTGGTTGCGCGGTTACTCACCTCAATCCGGGTGGCGGAGGACAAGTCTCAGTTGACTCCGCTTCTGAGACCGTCAATCCGCGCATCTTATCACGTGGCTTGCTGTGCATGACACCGCGGAGACTCACAGCATGTGGAGGCTCATGCCACCCTCTGCGATCCACGCACAACTTACCACGCGCCCCACTGAGAGCGAAATCCACTTAATCATGACCACGAGGAGGTTACGCCATGTGACTCTACCCTCCCTAGCAACCAGGCCAATTTGGTTGCTTAGGAGACCTGGCTGGAGTCACTCAGCACACCTTGGATTCAAACTCACGACTCCAAGGGTGGTAGTCAGCATCAATACTCACTGAGCTACCCAGGCCCCCTCAAATCTACAGTATATTCAAAGTTTGCCTGCATGAGGCTAATTAGACGTGTACAACTTCACATTCGAACAAACACAAGGAGCTTGCGCATCTGCATCTTCAACCTCTGCTCAGGGCCTTCACCTACAACTCCTCACTCGCATCACAGAAACTCAGCAAACAAACAGGCAATTCCAGTAAGTTAATCGCATTTCTACTACACCAATTTAAACTGTTTAATGCAAACTTCAAATTGTACATCTTGAAACCAGCTAACATTTTCTGAGTGTTGGTTTATATTCAGCTTCATCAATTGCATCTAGAGTTTTAATGCTAAATGTAATTTTTTCCCCCCCATGTTAAAGCTGCTTTATGAACCGTCTGAGCGTTCATGTAATGCTTTTAAATTGCGCCTCAGTTAGTGTTTGAGATGACATAAATAAATACAAGCATCAATATCATGTGAAGCATAAATTTCGGTCTCTATAACGAGTTTCACTGTTGTGGTTGCCGCTTGCCTTAAATGACACTGAGGTTGTCAATGACAATAATTCATATTCTGTATGTGGCGCTTAAACTATACTTTTCTCATGGGAAAATACTGTGCTTTCTTATTGTCAGGCAGTGGTGAAGAATTCCCGACGATTTTTCACCGGAGAGACAGTTAATCTTCAACTGCTGCTCAGGCATCACTCACACAAAGTCATTTTTACTATGAATTTTCCTCTCTGCCCAGTAGGTGGTGAAATGCACAAAGAATGTGAATCCCAAAAACAAGAGAAGACAAATATGAAAGTGAAAGTGGAGATTGATAGTAAAAAGTACTTGAATATTGTTCTGTTTCTCAACCACACTTATCATATCGCTTCAGAAGACATGGATTCAACCACTGGAGTCATATGGATTACTTTTATGCCACCTTAATGTGCTTTTTGACCACCATTCACTTGCATTGAATGTACCAACAGAGCTGAGATATTCTTCTAAAAATCTTTGTTTGTGTTCAACAGAAGAAAGTCCTACACATCTGGGATGGCATGGTGGTGAGTAAATGAGAGAATTTTTATTTTTGGGTGAACTATCCCTTTAAGCATCACTTTTATTTTTACTCTGTAACTACTGATTTTGAGGATATTTAATTGTGCAAATAAATACAATGGAAACTGTTAATATGCATTTTGACAAAGATTATTTCAATGTATTTACGAAGAGGAGCTTGACCAAGCACAAAAAGGAGCAGATGTCATCATAGCTTTGGAGCAGGAAGAGCGAAAGTTGCCTTTCAACCCACGGATGTATTGATTGTCCTCGAAAATGAGCTGGGGACATTTGTCAAAACTTGGGTCAGTGAACTGACTTTTTGTGCTACTTTATGCCCTTCACATTCGCTACCCAAAGAAGCTGACACTTCTTTCTTTTTTTCAGGTCATACAGTAAATGGTGTTGCATCTTTATGATGGCAAGGTCTGGCCACATTGAAAAGATCTTTTTTTATATATAAATACATATACTAGTTTCTGGCGTTTTTGTTACAGTATTAGTTCAGAGAGTTTTTTTCCTACCTGCGTATATTTCTGCAGTGTGCAGTCTGTTAAAATGCATTTTGAATTGCGTTTATTTAGATTTCTTGAATTTCTTTAAATCATTGCATAGCCCACTTGTTTATCGTCATAATTTTGTTACTATTTTTGTATTTGAGAACGTATTTTGGTTCTAGGAGAGCATGAATATCTATGTTCGATTGTAAATTTCTAAACAACAATAAAAACCTTTGACATTCACCAGTTGTCTTATTTCTTCAGGTCATTTTATTTTAAAGTTAATTGAAAGTAAATGAACAGCACCTAGAATTTGAAGCTGCTAACAGCACTTACAATTGAGCTAAATGAGCTTATAATGCATAGTTAGGTAAACATAGACTCTTAGAGTTAAAAAAAAAAACTTAAATGTAGTAGCTGGCATGGCATAGTATTTTAAGTAAAACATTTTGAATGGAAGCTCATTAATTTGCGCATAGCCTATAGTTTTTTAGGTAACGTTGCTTAAAATTCCTAGTGGAATTTGCTTAAAAAGTGGGTTGCAAACATGATGCACAATATTTTTAAGCAAATCCAGCACATTATTTTTTTCAGTGTATGAGGCAGTGCAGATTATTGTCGTGCAAACACAAGGGGCTTTGGAAGAAATGAGGCTGAGTAAATAATGACTATTTTCATTTTGTGGTAAACTGTCCCTTTATATACCATGTCTGAATATGCATCAAAATGTTCGGTTCAATCACAACAAGACAAAAACACAGCGATGCTCTGCGGCTCAAAACCTCTACAAGAGATTTCGTGGGTCATAAACACAGATCCCCTTTTCACAGCCTCCTATGTGACCACCATCATGGGTCAAATGTCTTGTTTTAATTAGGCTAGTAGTCTTTTAATTTTTTCAAGAGTGCTCAAAATCAACAACTAAGAATGACTTTAAGTTCTGAGATAGCAGTTTTCATTTACCCTTATAATTTAGCTTTAAGGTTTCGAGAAATGATGATGGGCAAGGTTACCTTCCTTCAATACACCCTTCAACGAGACTTTGAAATCGGTTTAACGTAACAAAGAGTGCTTATATCTATGCAACAAAGCGGTATGTCAAATCCAAATCATCGACATTAATTATTTCTCATCTAATTATCAGAATAATGCGGATTTAAAAAAAAATTAGAAATGGTCAAACTCCTATCACTGATGACCTGAGCAAAAGACAATGTGCCAATGCTTGATGAATTAGAGGAGAATAACACTGGTGTGGTCTGTCTGCCTTTATCACAGGGGAGATTAATCAAAGAGAGGAATGTGCATCCATATTTGCAATAGCATCGTATTCCTAAGTTCGCCAAAAGCAACAAGAGTGATGACATCTCTGTGGTCTCGGGAGATCTAACCAGGGATGCTTTTTTATTACTATTATTCAAGGGTATGACTGATGTAGAGTGTTTTTTATTTTTTTTTATTTATTTTTTTTTTTTTCAGGAAGAACTGGTGAACATTTGGTAAATCTGATCTGATGTATTTGGCTTGGATAATTTAATCCACAAAATCCTATTAAAAACTTAAACACAGTGTATGTACACGGCTTTGCGATGAATTTCAAATCATTCCACCAGTCCACTTATTCAGGGGTGTAGATTCCAGGTTTCTTTGAAATCATTCCAATTGACTTGCTATGGAGTGTACAGGTTGGGCTATATTCTGTAAATAAAAATCCTGGCAGAACATACTCTTATGTTTACAAGCACCAGTTTTACAACACAGTAATTTTCCACCAGCAGCACTGGGAAAAACACACATATATGCAGTTAACTAAAATGACACATTTAGCCGAGTCTTTTCAACTGTTTCCCATCTGTGATAATACAAAGAATAGACATCATAAGAGCTTCCACAAAAATGTATCAAAGTTTCAAACAAAATGCAATGTTTTACTACAGAAAAACTGAGGTAACTTGGTACTAGCCACCAATGTTTTAAAAAATTATAAGCTTCT
This sequence comes from Myxocyprinus asiaticus, assembly GCF_019703515.2. Taxonomy (NCBI): domain Eukaryota; kingdom Metazoa; phylum Chordata; class Actinopteri; order Cypriniformes; family Catostomidae; genus Myxocyprinus; species Myxocyprinus asiaticus. The sequence goes on from NC_059349.1 coordinate 41,965,359, forward strand.
TAAACTGACTGAAGATCCCAGATTGAAGTATTATGACTTTGCACTGGTAACAGTAACTGTAGAATACTATAGGCTACTTTAATATAGTAAAATACTATGGTATTTTGACAGAAACTATGGTTACCATAGTACATTTCTGTAAGGTTTTCCTATGGTTTTATAAAACACAGAAATGCACCACTATGGGTGGAAAATGAAGCATGGACATACTGCAGATGATTTGAACTCATTAAAGTTGTAGAACTGAGTTCTTATACACGCTGGCTGGTTCTCAAGCCCTATTTAGGTTCCTATCTAGACAGCGTGTCGGGGTATAATAGGCAGCACACGTCTATAATGCCCAAAAATGCTGTCTAGGTAGACAGCTGACTTCCAGCATGTTGTGTAACAGCCACTCACTCATTATAACAAATAAACAAGCATCACCTTTGGTTTTTCATCCTGTTCTCCCTTTTGTTCAAAACCCCCGGAACGCAGTTGGTCAGCTCGGTCCAGTCCGCGTGTAAGCCACAACTCCAACCGGTGGAGAACCGCGAGAAGAGCCAGGTCTCTTTTCTATTGGGTCGGTAACAGGTACACTTCTTCTGTCCCGGTCTGCAATCGCACGGAACTTCCAGCCTCACATTCTGGACCAGATGCCTGCCGAATGTGGTTCCACCGGTCTTCTGGATGTGGAGGAACACGATCACATCTTCCCCTTTGATTTCAAAATCCACCGTCCGCTCCAGATCTCGGATGGGGAAATAGTATTTCTTCACGTAATGTGGATCAGGAGTCGGGAAGAGATCAGCATCGTCTTCCAGCAAGTACCCGTGCGGAGAGCCGAAGTTCATCATCCCCGGAGCCACGTACTGATACAAAATCAGCATGAACAGAACCGAGCCGACCACGATGAACAGAAATTTACTGCTCATCTCAACCATGTTCCTTCCAGTGAGGAGGTTCATGTGTTACCATTTCCCGGTTGACTGTTTTTGAAGGTGCAGATACGCGGTCTCCATGTAAACACACCGCGGTCAGAGCAGCGCGCGCGGAAAGTAAATATTCAGACACATTGTGGCAGAAAGTAAATAATCGGACACATTGTATCAGGAGTGTTGCAGGATTAGATCCAGTACAGCACGGTCTCTCTCCTTCCACCACTGTATGACACACTGTTTGTGCAGGCTACAGTGTGTTTAAAGTCCTCGACACATCGGTGTGAAGCTCCTCCACCCGCGTGCACAGCGACACCCACTTTCCCAACACACACGCGCTCCAGACTTGCTCAAAACCGATATGAGCGAAATATTTAGGTTGTAGTCGACGCCCGCTGTTTCTAACTAAAACTTTACGATTTTAAGCTTATATATAGCCTATATATTGATAGGTCATAGAACGTTTCAAGATATTTTTTTTTTCTAAACTTAAGCTGTGTCCCAAATGACGCACTATATACTATGCACTTTCCACAATACACTATGCACTTAGCCATGTAGTGTATGAATTTTCAAAGTGTATCCTGTACAAAAAATGACTGTAATTTTAATGGTAAAAGACTGTAAAAGTGCTACAGAAATAAAACGTTAATTGATTAACGAATATTAACTGTAAAATATACAGAAGTTTTAAAAAATATATTTTAAAGGACAATACAGTAGTTTTTACAATAAAATGTTGTAAAAAAAAAAAAAAGTAACAAATTTTGATGTAAAAATATGATTTTCCTGTATAATTAATGGTAAAAATTCACATATGTTTAACAAGAGAGTACATGTACTTTTTACAGTAAATTATTGTTAAAATTACAGTAAAAAAAAAACAACAAAAAAATAATTGGGCATTTCCACAATTGCCTGTGTGGCCCATCATATTTCATTACATTTTATGGGAATAGTGATGTTTCATCTTATTTTTAATATCAGTTGCGTACATTGGGGTGTTCTGTTTTATATTTAATGTAGTTTAGTTAATGTTTACAGCATTATTTAAATTTCACATGTGTTACCCTGATGGTGTTTAGTGTTTGTGTGAGTAAGACTGAGCACTGTCTCTACATGTTTATTGGTCATTGCTCCTGAAATAGACACTATTGGTGAACTTCATGTCATCGTGTGCTCTTCTGTCATTTTTACGGTGATTAACAATGCCTTATAAAGTAAAAAGCAGATTGTTACAGTTTCAGAAGGTTAATATCAAGTTTGACGTTTTTTTTATTTTTTTTATTTTGTTTTTTGGTATTTTTTTTACTGTAAATTTAACTAAATTGTTTTTTACAGTGCCATCGTGGTCATGTAAATTACAAGTTTTAAAATGTAAAATTTACAGGTTGTTCTGTAAAGTTGTTTACATTTTTACTGTATTTTTTACATAATTATTCTGGCAACCACAGCTGCCAGTTTTTTTTTTTTTTTTTGGGGGGGGAGGGGTTGTAAAAACAACAGTGTTGTACTGTCCCAAATGGAACACTTGATGTTTTTTGCTACAAGGAAACCCATAAAAAAAAAAAAAAAAAAAATCTAAACTAGCCGCAAAATTAATTATTGCTAATTATTGTCACATGCAAATGAGTTTATGATTCGCCACAAATGTTTGCAGCAAACCTTTGGCAACAATGGACAATTTGCCGCAAATTTGCTATGAACTCTCGAAATTTGTATCGTTTAACAGCTGACAGAAGTGATGTTTCAAACACATGTGATGTGTTGCCACTAAGTTTAGCACATTGGCTTAACACAACTCAGTTCAGCGTAGATATCTCAAATAATGAATGATGAACATATTCAAACGTGGGATGATGGTAAAGCATTCAACTCACATTTGTAAGGTGCTGTCTTCACTGAAGTTTCCCAGAGTTGCCACACTCTGCAAAAAGTTCCAATCCACCAACAGCAGCTGTGGGTCAATTGGGTCTAACAGAGCATAAGCAACAACAATGACAGTGATCCCTGAAATATCATGATTTATGTCAAATCTTGAGTTTTTCCTGATCCAACGACCCTGATGAAAATTTAAAGAAGCCCACATCTCCAATAATCTTTAGAAAACGGGGTGTATCAACCCCACAAACACAATTTTGGGGGCATTTTCAGCTCAGTTTGTACAAGCGGCCCATTGAACGCAGTTCTTTTCTGGGCTTCAAAACGAACCAGGAAGTGGCGGAGCGAATGTTTGTAAATAGTAACTTCATCTATACATTTAGTTTCACAGTGTCAAATTTAGGTGGCTCAGTGGGTAGCACTATCACCTCACAGCAAGAAGGTTTCTGGTTTGAGTCCTGGCTCACCCAGAACTTTCTGTGTGGAGTTTGCATATTCTCCCCATGTTTGTGTGGGTTTCCTCCAGGTGCTCTGGTTTCTCCCACAGTCCAAAAAACATGCATGTTAAGGGAATTGGAGACTCTAAATTGTCTGTGTGTTAGCCCTGTGAGGGACTGGCTGCCTGTCCAGAGTGTTTCACTGCCTTTGGCCCAAGACAGCTGGGATAGGCTCAAGTACTACCTGTGACCCTACATAGGACAAGCAGCTATAGAAGATGGATGGAATGTCAAATTCAAACAAATAAAATATTTTGGTTCTAGTGAAAGCCTGCAGTTTCTTTTGAAATGTCACAGTATGGTTTCAAGTTATTTTTTCTAAACTAAGCTCCTCTCTATATTTTTTTTTTATGATGTCAAATTGAATATCAATACATCTACTTAATGTACTGTTTTTTTTTTTTTTCAGATGCCAATTTTCTCCTTGAGCACTAAAATGTAAAACAATACATTTTTTCATATATGTCTTAACTCTGATAAATTGAAAATCATCATTTGCAAAAGAAGAAGTTTTTGTGCAGAATCAGAGTTCCCTTTCCCTTTTTAGGGAAAACAGTAAAACATAAAATCAACACAGAAAAACGGTTAGGCTTGAGCTACAAGTCATGCTGAACTCCTCCTCCACAGCTAGTGGGCAGTATTGAGAGATGTGTGAAGTTGTAAATTGAGAAATGTAGTTAGAAATTGTCATTGGCATGTGTTTTGCCTCATATAAGTGTATCTTAGAGTAGCATGCACCACGTAGTAGATCTAGATGTTAGCAAGCAAAAAAAATAAAACAAAATAAAAAGACATTTTAGGTGTATCTGCTATATTTTGCTGCAATTTGGGGGAAAAGCATCAAACATACTAAATGGCTTGAAATGACAATGACACAAAATTAATTAATTGTATCATTGAAATTCATTTAGACTAATATCAGATGTACACAAACAGTTTATTCAGACTTATATGCTATTGTATGTTGCCTTAATCACATTTGCCTCTTCATCCTCAAACACAATGGCTGGTGAATGCCATCCAAATTAAACCCACTGGCATTCATTCAAAACATCTTTCTTGAGAACTAATATTAGCAAAGCTTTGAATAAAAAAGCTTTGTTGTGTGTGCATGGCTAAGCTAATTCACTAACATCAGTAATTCCCCGGTTTATAACGGCCTGATCTTGTACAAATTAAACAAATGATGTTTGCAACTTGCTCGCTTAAATACTGCAAGCCAAATTAACAAGTTTTTATTTACAACCGAAAGGCAGTGGCGGCCTCGAGAAAGCCTGTCATCTGATATCATGATTATTGCGCCTGGGGACCCACTGCATAATGAAGCTTTGGAAATGCTGTGTTGTGGCTGATCATTTGTTGCTGAGTTGCTTCACTGATGAATAGTAAAGTGAGTCTTGCCCTCTGGTTCTGTTATGCAGTAACAACAACTCCTGTATCACACGGTGGGCTCCACCATGCATAAGTATTTCACTTACGCACATTTCCCCACTGTCTTAGTAGAATCAATGCACATAAGATGCTTTGTGTTAGAGTTTTCTTGTGGGGAAACACAAGTTAGTTGACATCAGTGGCGTAATCAAGGGTGGGCCGGGTTTGGCCAGGGCCCACCCAAATTAAACCCAGGCCCACCCAGAATATTAGAGATTAATCTTTGACTTCATATATGTATTTTTAAAAAAGTTTAAAAAATGCATACATTGTAATTTCTGAAAGTGTGAAAGAACTGTTTCAACGTGCCGCTTCTCTGCTGTTAAGGAAAATGTGGTTAAAAAAATAAATAAAAATTGGGCTAAAACTTTTTTCCAACATCCATTTTTATTGAGGCCCACCCTTGGTTGACATGTGGCTGATTTAAACATGAAGTGTGTAATTTCTGCACCATTAGAGGCACCAGATGGAATTGCAAAAATAAACACTGGCTAATTTCGGAAAAGCATCTCTAAATTAAACTCATGTTGTTGCATATTGTTGCATATTGCATTCTGTTTCACATACTATTTCTAAAAAAATAAAAATAAAAATAAAATAGGAATTCAGAGAACATACTGTGCAGTATTCATTAAGTAGTACACTCTAAAAAAAGATGGTTTTTCAAAGGTTCTTTACTGACCTTAAAAGTTCTAGTTAGAACCATATCTTCCTGAAGAACCCTTTTGTGTTGAAATGGTTCTTTGTGTTGGGCATTAGGGGTTCTTTATTCCCGCCCTTTTGGTTTTTGACTATAACTGTCAATAAATTATTTCAAAGCCACCATGTCATTGGTTGACTCACACCACTGTGAGTCCTGGCAGCTCAGCCAACCAATTTCACAGACTGTCAACACTCTCCATGGGTAAAACTTGATATATATTTTTTAAATATGTCACTGAAACATTTCAACCATTAGTAGTTTTAGCAGGAAAATTTTCAGGGACAAAAAATCCCATTAGCTCAGATAAATATGAGTGAGCATTTGCTTATTTTGCTTTCGCTTCACTCGCAGTTTTTGAAAGTGAAACCGTGACAAATTTAAGCTTTACAGTTTATCGTAAATGTGTTGTTTGGGAGCAAACATTTTATTTAGAGGTTGGCCAAATTTGAAGTCATAATTTATACAACTTATGTTACCACTATGGCTGTATCTGTTCATGTTGGGGAAATCACATTTTATCAGCTCATTCACGTCATCAAAATCCTAGAAGAATATACAGTATGGCAGAACTTTCCACACTCTAAAAAATCCAACTTGCAAAAAGTTGGAATAATGATGATTTGTCTGTTAACTGGACAAGAAAGCATGAAAATGTTGACTTAACCAGTGAAAAAAAGTTGGTTCAAAAATCCTTAGATCAACTTGTAACTGTTGTAACTGTTGACTGTACTTGGGACTGCAATTTGACAAGAAAGACAGTTGGTTAGGAGGTTGGAGCGTGCAAATTAAAACGTTTCGGAAGTTGGCGCAGGTGCTTAGCAGCAGAGGTGAGAGCGCAATATTTTGAGCATCAAAAGCCTGGCGAGGCTACCAACAACAACATGCTTCTTCCGGGCTGACAGCGAATATCATCATTAAAAGTAAGTATACATATTTATACTACCATTATTTGTAAAAATGTAACATTGATAAATTATACATTTATCAGTCTGTTGTAAACGTTGGTTAGGACGTGCAAAAGAGCCATATGCAATTATTCTCTTAGTTAGCATGGAGGAACAAGCTCAAAATAACCAATTAACTGCTAACTTCAGCATTCAATGTAAGTAAAATGTTTATACTGCAGTAATTTTTATCGAGAACGTTGGTTATGATGTACAATAGAGCCGGAGGCAGTCATTTATTTGGCTAGTTAGCGTCAGAGAACAAGCTCGAAATAATAACTATTTGTAATTGTAAATCAACTATGTTTTGGGAATCTCTGCAATAATGTTATTGATTGCACCGAAGAAATGACACTGTAAATGAATATCTTCAGCCTAGGTTTAATGCTGCCTTCATGTGCTATCGGAATTATACTACTTCCCACTTCTGAAGTGATAATTACGAGTACGTCGTGTTCACGTGCTATGTTGTCGGAAAGAACGGGAAACATGTACGACACCAGGCTCATTCATGCGTATTTCTTGAGGACATTTTATTATGACACCATAATACATATCACTCAGTTATCTTGCCAATGATAATGGAATTTTGGTCAAATACAAGCTATTTTCACGGTGTGAAAATGTACAAAATGCATCAAATTGTTGCTGATATACATAAATTAATTTGACAGAAACGGCAAGCGTTAACAATTAGCTGTATTTAGAAAAAGTCATTCAGTACAGAAACTGAACTCTCCTCCGCCATGTTGAAAGTTTATGACTCCTCCCATCTCGGAAACTGTCTAATTTTGCTCTTTTCTGGGTACAAATTTGTCCACAAAACTATAGCTAAATGTATAGCTGTAGTATGTACACACACACACACACACACACACCAGTTTTACAGTGTCCTAATCTTAAAATTTTGCATTTCAGAGCACAACAGCAAATTCAGTGTAAAATTTGCAAATTTGCCCACTCTTCTGAAGATGGCCTTCTAAAGCCTGGCAATAAAAATACCTCTTTCAGACTGACACGACAGCAATGGTGGGGGGGGGGGGTATGGGGGGACTGCAAACTTCATCATTTAAAGTAAGTAAACCTATTTATTTGAGGTAAAATAAAGTTTACATCTGAAATAAATAGCTTCTATAGATAAATTTTAATAGAGGTTATTTTTTGTGTGTTGTTTAATCATGTCTATTGTGAGGTATGAGAAGCCTATTAAATAATCTGAAATATAAGACCTTTTTTTATTTCAATCACCAGCTATGTAAGGATTTTAAATGCATCACCAGTGTGGACCTCCTCGAGACATTCAGAGCATCAGTACATGAGCTCACCCTGTTACTCCTAAAGTTATACAGAGCAAGAAAATGGGCTTTTGGACAAGAGATGGGAGATCTTAACAAGCTCAATCAGCAGGTAACTTATTAATGACAATCATGTGGCAAAGTTACCTCTAAATTGTAGGAAATATAGATTTAAATATAGAGCCCTTTAGTATATTATTTGCAGAAAATAACATTTTCTTGGGGCATGATTAAAAGGAAGATAATGGCCAATTGTATTCCTCAAGTCTAAGTGAATGTTTAAGTCACAATGAATAACAACATTAAGTCACACGTTTAAGTAAATCTTTGTATGTGGTACCTTTTTTGCAGACCTCAAATATTGTGGCACACAATAAAGAAAACAGTCCTTGAAGATCTCCTCTTGTGTTGACAGCAAATCGATTCTGTTCATGATTGTGTGGTTTGCCTTATTTTTTCCAAATTCAGAGTGATTCAGTTCAATTTGGTACACAATTAAATTCAATGAACTTGGATGACATTCTCAGTCACCATTCACTTACATTCTATTCAAAAAGATGGTGGCTGAGAGTTACATTATAAAAGGAATAGTTCACCCCAAAATTATATTTCTCATCATTTACTCTCCCTTATGTCATCTCAAACTCATATGACTTTCTTTCTTTTGTGGAGCACAGAGATACTTTGAAGGATGTATGAAGTGTTTTTATCCATGCAATATTAGTCAACGGGGTCCAAAACTTTCAAGCTCCAAAAAAGGATATATGTTCAAGATGATCCTTTTTACAGTGAAAAAGGATCTAAATTTTTGTCTGTTTTTCACTCCAAACTGATTGCATTATTTCAAAAGACATGGATTAAAACACCGGAGTCGTATGGATTACCTTTATGGTGCCTTCAAATCCTTTTTGGAGCTTGAAAGTTTTGGATCCCATTGACTTGGATTTTATAGGGCAAGACATTATTTGAAATATCTTTGTCATTCTTTAAAATGTCTTTGTCTGTGTTCCATAGACGGAAAAAAGTCTTAGTTTGAGATGCAATAAAGGTGAGTAAATGATGAGAATGATAATTTTTGGGTGAATTATTTCTTTAATAAAAAGTGTTAATTTGCAAGGTTAATGTCAGATTATATTTACTTATTCTTTGTTACACACACTTCTCTAGATGACAGACAGACCAGAGGGATTGTCTTTTCATAACTGAAGATGAAATAATCACATCTAGCACGTTGCCGAATGTCACAAATTTCACTGGTGTTTCGGAGGAGGCTATTGTTTTGTAAGATGCTCCAGACCTGCAATCTGCAGTTGCTTGCCTGTTTGGCCTTCTCTTTGCCTCAGATATTGAGCCAGACGGGCTGGTTTGAGTATTTCTGTAAATGCTGATCTCCTAGGATTTTCACGCACAACAGTCTCTAGAACTTACTCCAAATGGTGCCAAAAACAAAAACGTCCAGTGAGTGGCAGTTCTGTGGATGGAAATGCCTTGTTGATGAGAGAGGTCAACAGAGAATGACCAGACTGGTTCAAACTGACAAAGTCTATGGTAACTCAGATAACCGCTCTGTACAATTGTGGTGAGAAGAACAGCATCTCAGAATGCTATTCTGAGATGCGGGTTGGCGCTGTTTTGGTGGCACAAGGGGGACCTATACAATATTAGGCAGGTGGCTTTAATGTTGTGGCTGATCGGTGTATGTCTTCCAGCTGTGTTCGGTAAGGATACTTCTCTCTGCTTCTCCACTAAGCACGTGTGATAAAGACTGAATTTGTGTCCATATAGAATTTTGGAACGTTTCAATTAAAAGGAAGATAATGGCCAATTGTATTCCTCAAGTCTAAGTGAATGTTTAAGTCACAATGAATAACAACATTAAGTCACACGTTTAAGTAAATCTTTGTATGTGGTACCTTTTTTGCAGACCTCAAATATTGTGGCACACAAAAAAGTAAACAGTCCTTGAAGATCTCCTCTTGTGTTGACAGCAAATCGATTCTGTTCATGATTGTGTGGTTTGCCTTATTTTTTCCAAATTCAGAGTGATTCAGTTCAATTTGGTACACAATTAAATTCAACGAACTTGGATGACATTCTCAGTCACCATTCACTTACATTCTATTCAAAAAGATGGTGGCTGAGAGTTACATTATAAAAGGAATAGTTCACCCCAAAATTATATTTCTCATCATTTACTCTCCCTTATGTCATCTCAAACTCATATGACTTTCTTTCTTTTGTGGAGCACAGAGATCAGAGATCAGATTTTATCTAACTGGGATGATCAAACAAACAGAGTATCACAGAACAACAGCTGAAATAAACCTGAGAATGAATTACTTTTAATTGTCTCTGCACATTAAACTGTCATAGGCGAAAGTATATAAACATCGAAAAAAATGCATGTATTACCTTAAACATACATACCTATCTATAAAATAGGGGATTCAAGCAAGGTCAAATCAGGATCCAATGAACTGTTACAGTTAGTCAGCCTGAATGTCAGTAAGCTTCACTGGGGGTTTCACACTACATGGTGAAAATATTGACAAAAGTATTGATTTTCCATAACTATCTCTAGTCTTCTGTTCAGAAGAAAGCATTCTTTTTTTTTTTTTTTTTTCAGTTTGTGCAACAGTCAAACTGAAAGGTACTGTAAATGAACTTTTTTATCTCTCTCTCTCTCTCTCTCTCTGCTCTCTCTCTCAATTTTCAATTTTAATTTAAAGTACTTTAATAGCATGATTGTGTTTACATACAATATTGCCAAAGCATTAATACACAAAACAGATAATGACAAGACAAATAATAATAATAAAACAGTAACAAATAACAATAAAAATATAATTAAAATAAAATCTATAATAACAATATACACTATACAATATAAAATAAGCATTTAACAAGACATTATGAACATAAAAAAATAAATAAAATACTGTGAACGAAGTACATTAAAGCAGTAATTCGTTTCAGAGGGTGTGCATCTCAAAAATTAATTTTGCTGCAACTGATTGTGACTCCCCCAGTAACTCTCTCTCTCTCTCTCTCTCTCTCTACACACACACACACACACAAACAGACACACAGTGATGGCCATACGGGACACAGGGCTGCTTTTGATTAAAGCCTGAGACTAGGTACAGCCTTGCTGACTAGACCAGCTCTGACCTCTGGCATCACCTTGGCCGTCTACCTAAGCACACTGGAATGTTGCTGTTATTGTTGTTTTTGCTCAGAGTGTTGTTCAAGATTAAAGATTAAGTGATTTAGGTAACATTAGTAACATTAAGTTTAGGTAACATTAATCCCAAGGTCAGGACTGAAACACAAAATCTTTATTTTTTCTTTCACTACAGAGTTAATTTCAGAAACATACAAAACTCCAACGTATCTGGAAAGGTAGAAATCTCAGACTTGCACAACGATATTGACAGTTCACATTCCTAAAAATACATGCTAATATTCACTTTAAAAATAGACACACAACCAAAACATGCAGATGAAATCATTGCATGCGATTCATTGAATAGCTTGAATTCAATTGAATTCCTGTAATGTAACCTTATGTGTAACGGTGATATATTTTTCTCTAAGGGACTTTTATTTTGGTGGGTGGCGCTGTCTACATTGTACGTGAGAGAGAAGAAGTAGAAGTCAGTTGCGCCTTGGGCGTTGGAGAAGACAGTCGCGCTGCGCTCGCTGTGCGAGAAGAGAGACACGGCGTGATCGCTATGTAAGAAGTAGATATTTTCTCCTCTGAAAATGTAAAGGACGACAGAGGCACACAGTCAGTTTAAGTTTTGTGAGTTAAGTGCACATTGATGTGATTGTGTGAAACTGAAGACGTAGTTGAAGCAGAAGTTCGGTTGATTGCGCCATTGAACGGAGAACGGTGTTAGAGACTGGCCGAGAGCACGAAAGAGAGTTGATAAAGCCGTGAGTTTCATTCAGAACATTGTTGTTTCTGGCGTAATACTGAATTTAAGTTTTTGTAGAATCATACTGCGTTTTTGGAGTCATCTATGAACTGTGTCATAGATCATACGTTGTTTTCCCGCGAATCGCTTTAGTGCACTTGTAAGTGCGCTAGAACGAGAGTTAGTTTTGCACGGAGTGATTTTTTTCCCTTTTTCTGAGTATTTTTGGCATTCAGAAGAGTCTGACAATTGCCGACGATCAAAATCTGCTTTCAAGAAGTGTTTTCTTGTTTTTGTGGATCGAACCTATTCAAGTGGGCCACGTGCGTGCTGTGACTGAGCCGTGCCATTTTGTTCCAGAAAGTTCCAGAGTTTTATCGAGCCGCGCTGAAGCTTCTCTCGTGTTTTTTTGTGTTTATTACCCTGCCATCAGACAACATCTCCTCATTGTCCTGTCTCAGATGTTTTGTTTCACTGTTACAAGCCATCACAAGTTACAAGTCATCATAAATCATAAGTCATCGCAAGTCGTCACAAGTCAAATCAAAGTCATCGTTGCTACAGTGTGGTACAAATGTTCCTTACACACACTTATATGAACATTTTACTGAGTTAGATTGAACTGAACTGAGTTATTATCTGAATTGTGAACCTGAACTGTGATTTTGAACTATTTGATGTGAATCTGAGTCAAATGGAAACTGAATCATAAAGTTGATTCAAAAGAGTCATTTGAACGAAGTTAAGCGTCATCAGAGTTATTTGGAGTGAATCATTTGAATTGTACTACAAGAGTCTTTGATTTGATTCAGAGTTTGTTTAATAACATCCAGTGTTACTAGTGAGTTAATTTACATCTCCCGATATTGAAATTCATTTGAAAGAATTTATATCTGAGGGGTGTTATATAAAGTGTTTGAAATTGTTAAGCCTTGAAGACTCATGAAGTTTGTAAGACAAATTCAGAGAACCTGTTATTTGTTTTATTATTTTATTTCATTATTTCATTTAATTGTAACAAACCTTTTCAGAAGAATTCCCAGTTTCCTAAAAAAGAGAAAATAAATGATTAATTGTTAAAAGTAATACAGTTCATGATTATTTGTGGAACTTTCCTTGGAGTAGGGGCGTCTCACTTATACTATTAGGTTTAGGGGGTTGGAACGTGAGCTTAAGTTATTACTTTGCATCACTTTTATTCTTCAGGAAGCCACTGTGTTGACACTTAATTGCCTGAAGCCCACACTTCTTATTCCTGCAGTATATTATACAATAGGTAAGCTAAAACATATACACACTTACTGTGTATACTGAGATTCAAAGCACTGGGGGTGGGGACTAAGATCCTGTCACTTCTAGGTCTTTCCATTGTAACGTTGTAGTATTCCCCTACTAGGCGGGACCGAAGAGCCTGTTACATTTTGGCATCACGAACAGGATACAAACTAGGCAGTGTATTTATCTTTGTGTGTGACGAGTCCCAGGCCTTACAAGCTGAAAGGAGGCAGAGCTTGAGGAACTGAGGAGAGAGATGGCGGAGATACAGAGACGGTTTGCAGAACAGGCGGGAGCACTCGAGCAAGCCAGAACTGAACAGATAGAAGCCCTGTCACTGGCCAGAACTGTAATCGAATGTCAAGCTTCTGCGCACTCGACCCCATCTGCCATTTATATTCCCAGAGACAGAAAACTACCAGAATTCAGTGGTCGTTCAGACAAGGCAGGAGAGTTAATCATCGAAGAATGGGTTGCATCAATGAAATCAGCCTTCCAAGTGATGAGAGTACCTGCAGAAGATCGCATAGAGTTGGCGAAACAGCATCTTAAGGATGAAGCCAAAGCGACTGTGAGGTTCATGTTGGGTGGCGGTGAAAAGTCTGCTGACGATATCTTTGAAGTCTTACTAGACACATATGGAGACAAAGTGCCAATCAGAACCAGACTGAAAGATTTCTACGAACGTAAGCAAATGCAAGGAGAGACAATATGCTCATACACATATGACTTACAAGAGAGACTCAGCCGAGTTCAGCGCAGAGAGCCAAACCGAGTGCCAGATGCCGAAAGTGTGTTAAAAGAACAACTTGCTCTGGGCCTTCGAGATGATTTTCTAAGGTGTGAAATGAAAAGAAGAATTAAAGAGGATGCAAGTTTGACTTTTGTTCAGGTAATGCAAGCTGCAATTACCTGGTCCGAAGAAGAGGAGACACAAGAGCGAAATTATCCAAAACCCAGTACCTGCGTTAGAGTAGTTAATGCTGATGCAGAGCAAACTTCCTCTACGCTAACCCTAGAAAAACCGCATGAAGCTATACAAAAGATTACATGATAATAGTAGGGTACGGTAGCAACAGAACCATCCAAAAAGACAACCCCTGAGGGACAGCGATGGCCGATACATCTGTTATTCATGTGGCAAACCCGAGCACACAAGTAGACGTTGTACACGAGGTGCTGAAGCAGCTAAGGTGTCTGATCAGTCTAGACATTCTGAAAGGATGGCTGAAACTAACATAGGAAACATTCCAACCTGTACAACACAAGCCAGCTCTGGGCCATCTATGATAAGGAGCCATGTAGCTGAATGGACTGATGAAGTAACGGAAACATTGAAAAACGGCGCATTTGGAGACTGTCTGACTATCGAAGTTAGAATAACTGGTGTTGAGACCAACTGCTTGCTAGATACAGGCTCGGAAGTATCCACTATTACGGAGTCACACTTTAGGAAGCACTTTGGTGAGCAAGATCTGAAATTGTCATCTGCCCACTGGGTTAGACTCAACGCAGCTAATGGACTCGACATTCCTGTGCTAGGATGTTTATACGCTGATGTGGAGTGCATGGGAAAGGTTCTCCCAGGGAAGTGCATCTTTGTGCTGACAGACACCAGCCCAGAAGTAGAAGAGATAAGAGGACTTTCAGGAATCATTGGAATGAATATTATCAGTGAGTTTAAGTCGCTGTTTGTGACAGGAAAGGGCATAAAGATAGCCAACAAATATGGCCGATCTGCAGAACCAAAGATAAGAAGGGTGCTAGCAAGTGTTGAGAAAACTGAATCTCTGAGCCTCGATGGTAAAATTGGATTCGTTAAATTTGGTGGAAAGCAGGCCATCACCATCCCTCCGCTAAGTGAAAAGGTGTTTGAAGGCCGTCGCAGAGTGCCACCTCAAGTGAAATGCCAGGTATTAATTGAGCCCACCACTGGTGTAAGTTTACCAAAGGGGCTCCTGGTGGCCAATGTGCTAACAAAAACTGAAGGAGGAAAAGTTCCTGTATGTGTAATGAATTCGAGTGAGCGAACCATTAGACTTAACCCAAGATGCAGAGTGGCAGTAGTGTCTAAGCCATGGGAAGTGTTAACTGTGAATACACTGGAGTTTGAGGAAAAGGAAAGGACGCTTCATGTTAGACGAGTGGCGCATGTTCAAGCAGTTGAAATCCCTGACAATCCTCCAGTACCAGTCCAGGTGAATTACGAAAAGCTCACACCCACACAAAGAGAGGAACTAAACCAGTTGTTGGCAAAGTACAGAGACATATTCTCTAAAAGTGACAGTGATTACAGGTACACACAGGCGGTGATGCATGATATTCACACTGGTGATGCTCTGCCAATAAAACAAAGGCACCGTCAAGTACTGCCACATTTTCCAAGAATTAAAAAAACACGTGCAAGACCTAGTGTCGCAAGACATCCTTAGAGAGAGTGCGAGTCCCTGGGCATCCCCAGCAGTGATAGTGGTGAAAAAAGAAGGCAGTGTGCGCTTCTGTTGTGATTACAGAAGGTTAAATCAAGTCACATGCAAAGATGCTTATCCGCTTCCTAGAGTGGAAGAATATCTGGATGCGCTGGGGAATGCTCAGTTGTTCTCTACCCTAGATCTGACGTCCGGCTATTTCCAGGTAGCTGTGAGCGAGAGTGATCGTGAAAAGACAGCCGCCACTACACCGTTCTGGCTATTTGAGTGGACGCGGATGCCATTCGGACTGTGCAACGCACCAGAACCTTATGGGAGTAGTGCTCGGGGACTTGACCTTTGATGTTCTATTGATATATCTGGATGATATTATCGTATTTTCCAAAAACTTCAAGAGTCACTGTGAAAGACTAGAGCTTGTCTTTGATCGACTGAAGCGTTATGGCCTAAAGTTGAAACCAAGCAAATGCTTTCTCCTCAGAGCTGAAGAGAAGACGTGGGTCACATGATTTCCTCTGAAGGAATCAAAGTTGACAGTGAAAAGGTGAGAGCCTTGGATACTTGGCCTGTCCCGAAGAGCATGAAGGAAGTGAGACAATTGATCGGATTTATGAGCTATTACCGGTGGTTCGTGCCAAAGTTTGCTCAAATAGCTAAACCTTTGCATGTGCTAATGGGCAGTAAAGACAAAAGGAAAGCCTCTGAACTGTTCATGTGGAGTAGCGAATGCCAGGCCGCATTTGACAAATTGAAACAATGCTTGATGTCACCACCTGTCCTTGCTTACCCTGACTTTGGCCTTCTCTTTATCCTCACTATGGATGGGAGTCATCAGGGCCTTGGAGCTGTATTAAGTCAAAAGCAAGGGGGAGCAGAGTGAGTCATTGCATTTGTGAGCAGAGGCCTGAGAGGGTCAGACAGAAATGACAAGTACTACAGTGCATTCAAATTGGAACTGTTGGCACTTAAGTAGGCTGCAACAGAAAAATTTAAAGAGTACCTGATGTTTTCCGAATTCACTGTACTCACTGACCATAATCCACTGCGTTATCTGGAGACTGCTAATCTTGGAGCAGTCGAGCAACGCTGGGTGGCTCAGTTAGCGGAGCTTAATTTCGAGGAGGTTCTGTATAAGCCTGGACGACTGAACACTAATGCTGATGCATTGTCGAGGATTCCCTCCGAGGAAGATCCTGAACAAGAAGACACAGAGAAGGATGTCATCCGACTGAACATTGAGGAAATACGTGCATGCCTGTGGCCTGCACAAGGGTCCAAGTGGGAAGAAACTGATATTCAAGTGGCTGTACAAGCATCTATCAAGAAAGTAGTGAACAGTTACAGCTGGGATGAAATTAAAGTGTTGCAAGAAGTGATCCTTTGATAGGTCCCCTATAAAATGTCGTGTCTAAAAATGAAAGACCAAGCCGAGCAGAACAACAGAGTATGCCGTCAGTGTTGAAAAAGATTTGCAGAGAGTTTGACCATTTTCAGTTGCATCATGGAGTGATGTTTAGATGTATTCTTGACCCAAGGGATGGAGAGAAAATTAGGCAGCTAGTTGTACCCGACTCCCTTACAGCGTTCAGTTTATGACAGTCAACATGAGCATGGAGGTCATTTTGGAGAAAAGAGTACTCTGACATTGATGAAACAGAACTACTATTGACCTAACATGTCTAAAGACGTTCAAGAGTGGATAGAACAGTGTAAAAGATGTACCCTTGCGAAAGATGTCTTTCCAAGAATCAGAGCTCCAATGACATGCAGCAATGTCACTGCTCCTTTAGAAGTCCTGGCAATAGACTACACTCAGCTGGAAATGTCCTCAGGAGGGTATGAAAATGTACTAGTTCTGACTGACATGTTTACTCGGTTTACAGTTGCTGTCCCAACCAAGAACCAAACAGCGAGTATTACTGCAAAAGCCCTCATAAAACATTGGTTTGTTTACTATGGGTGTCCAGCATGTTTGCACTCAGATCAGGGAAGATGTTTCGAAGCGCAAGTGATCAAGGAACTCTGTAAAATGTATGGTATCGGGAAGAGTCGTACAAGTCCCTACCATCCTCAAGGAAACTCTCAATGTGAAAGATTCAACTGCACAATGCATGATATGCTGACACAATGCATGATATGCTTTCTTCAGAGCTAGTGTTAGCATACAACAATCATGTTCACTCATCCACTGGCTATGCTCCTTTCTACTTGATGTTTGGGAGGGATGCCTGCCTTCCATTAGATGTCCTGGGTGGAAAGGATTTGGTGGAGAGTGATGCAGAAAACTTGGATGATTGGGTGAAGAATCATTACAGCCGACTAAAGACTGCCGTAGAAGTTGCAAATACGGTTGCACAGGAAGCCTCCAAAAGAGTGTATGACCGCAAGTCCTCTGGAGTGCTTGTGAGGCCTGGTGACCGTGTATTGTTACGCAATCACAAACATGGGCAGAAATAAGATTCAGGACAAGAGGGAACACACACCCTACATTGTAGTTAAGCAGAATCATTCAGACCTACCTGTATTTACCACCCGACGTGAAAAGGGGGGTCTGTCCAAAATAGTACACAGAGATCAACTTAGTCACTGCACATTTCCTTTGTCATCATCTAATACGCCACCTACAACCAGATGCAGATCCGTAAACTGATCAGATTCTGAAACAGAATTCCCAGGTCTTATGTGTTTTCCAGCCGTCGCACATGGTACAGATAGAAACAAATGGTGTAGAACAAAGAGCGAGTGTAACACAAGAACAGGGGAATGTAGCACAAGAGGAGATCCCAGAAATGGAGTTAGGAGTACAAGAAATTTCAGATAATGCTGATATTTCAGACTCTGAATGTGAAAGTGTTCCAGAACTCAGACGCTCTCAAAGACAAAACTGTGGTAAATTACCTGTGAGGTATAGGGATGATTATCTGTTGAAATAAGGTGAAAATTTAACTGCGATTGTAAAGAGGAATATGTATGAACCTGTTTGAGTTTGAAAATGTTTGAAAAAAATGTGTATTTTGTATAATGTTGCACTTAAAAATTGTGTTTTGTTTATGTTTCAGGAGCAGGCTGTCTGGAGATGTCGATGGTATGGCAGGGTTTAGCAGGGGGGAATGTAACGGTGATATATTTTTCTCTAAGAGACTTTTATTTTGGTGGGTGGCGCTGTCTACATTGTGCACGAGAGAATAAGTAGAAGTCAGTTGCGCCTTGGGCGTTGGAGAAGACAGTCGTGCTGCGCTCGCTGTGCGAGAAGAGAGACACGCTGTGATCGCTGTCTAAGAAGCAGACATTTTCTCTGCTGAAAATGTAAAGGACGACAGAGGCACACAGTCAGTTTAAGTTTTGTGGGTTAAGTGCACATTGACGTGATCGTGTGAAACTGAAGACGTTGTTGAAGCAGAAGTTCGGTTGATTGCGCCATTGAACGTAAAACGGTGTTAGAGATGGGCCGAGAGCACGAAAGAGAGTTGCTAAAGCTGTGAGTTTCATTCAGAACATTGTTATTTCTGGCGTAATACTGAATTTAAGTTTTTGAAGAATCATACTGCGTTTTTGGAGTCATCTATGAACTGTGTCATAGATCGTGATACGTTGTTTTCCCGCGAATCCCTTTAGTGCACTTGTAAGTGCGCTAGAACGAGAGTTTGTTTTGCATGGTGATTTTTTTCCCTTTTTCTGAGTATTTTTGGCATTCAGAAGAGTCTGACAATTGCCGACGATCAAAATCTGCTTTCAAGAAGTATTTTTCTTGTTTTTGTGGATCAACCCTATTCAAGTGGGCCACGTGCGTGCTGTGACTGAGCCGTGCCATTTTGTTCCAGAAAGTTCCAAAGTTTTCTCGAGCCGCGCTGAAGCTTCTCTGGTGTTTTTTGTGTTTATTACCCTACCAATCAGACGACATCTCCTCATTGTCCTGTCTCAAATGTTTTGTTTCACTGTTACAAGTCATCACAAGTTACAAGTCATCATAAATCATAAGTCGACGCATCAAAGTCATCGTTGCTACAGTGTGGTACAAATGTTCTTTACACACACCTATATGAACATTTTACTGAGTTAGATTGAACTGAACTGAGTTATTATCTGAATTGTGAACCTGAACTGTGATTTTGAACTATTTGATGTGAATCTGAGTCAAATGGAAACTGAATCATAAAGTTGATTCAAAAGAGTCATTTGAACGAAGTTAAGAGTCATCAGAGTTATTTGGAGTGAATCATTTGAGTTGTACTACAAGAGTCTTTGATTTGATTCAGAGTTTGTTTAATAACATCCAGTGTTACTAGTGAGTTAATTTACGTCTCCCGATATTGAAATTCATTTTAAAGAATTTATATCTGAGGGGTATTATATAAAGTGTTTGAAATTGTTAAGCCTTGAAGACTCATAAAGGTTGTAAGACAAATTCAGAGAACCTGTTATTTGTTTTATTTTATTTCATTATTTCATTTAATTGTAACAAACCTTTTCAGAAGAATTCACAGTTTCCTGAAAAAGAGAAAATAAATGATTAATTGTTTAAAGTAAAACAGTTGATAATTATTTGTGGAACTTACCTTGGAGTAGGGGCGTCTCACTTATACTATTAGGTTTAGGGGGTTGGAACGTGAGCTTAAGTTATTACTTTGCATCACTTTTATTCTTCAGGAAGCCACCGTGTTGACACTTAATTGCCTGAAGCCCACACTTCTTATTCCTGCAGTATATTATACAATAGTTAAGCTAAAACATATACACACTTACTGTGTATACTGAGACTCAAAGCACCGGGGGTGGGGACTAAGATCCTGTCACTTCTAGGTCTTCCAGGGTAATGTTGTAGTATTCCTCTACTAGGCGGGACCTAAGAACCCGTTGCATTTGGAAGCATATATAGTGTTTATTGCTATACATTTATGTGGCATAATTGGTTCTGCATTATAAATAAATTAAATAAAATGTATTGATTAAAAAATATATATCTAGGAAATATTTATATAATAACATAGTTGACAATAACTGTGAGCATTAGACAAGGATTACCATCTCCCTGAATGCCATATTAATCCCAGTTCTACATGGTGTCTCTGACCTTCACCCTGCCCCTAAAAGATACAATACATTATGATTTTATTGCATTCATTTCTGAGATGCACGCACACACCAATAGACAAGGGCATGAGAGGACACAACCAAACAACAGTTTTCATCCTCTTTTCTTTGTCTGCCACAATAACACAAAAACAGTAAAACAACGTGTCTCAAAACAAACTTTAAACGCAAGAACAAGAGCTTGCAAGCTCAATTTCAAGCAGAAATTTGTCTGAACTCATGACACAATGCATTTTCAGTGTTGCCACAGTGCTATAGCGCAAACTTGCAGTACATTTAGCTCTTTCTGGTCACTTACTGTCTTGGCAGAGCAGCAGTTGGGTAATTATAACCACATATTTCTAACAAAAATGATGGATTTGAAAAAGAAGGATTCCCATTAGCATACATTGAAATGCTCTTTAGGAACTTCTTGAACTTTAGCCTGCACATCCAGGTCAAAACGCCTCCTCAAAGTGGGTATCGGCATGTCCTTTTAAAGGAAAATTTTCGGGTTCAGTACAAGTTAAGTTCAGTCCACAGCATTTGTGGCATAATGTTGATTACCACAAAAACTAATTTAGATTCGTCCCTCCACTTTTTAAAAAAAAGCAAAAATGGAGGTTACAGTGAGGCAATTACCATGGATGTGAATGGGGCCAATTTTTGGAGGGTTTAAAGGCAGAAATGTGTAGATGATAGTTTTATAAAATAACATATTAATTCTTCTTCTAAATCTTGTGTATTATTTGAGCTGTAAAGTTGTTTAAATCGTTGTGTTTACAGTCATTTTTGAGTTTACGCCGGTGCGTCGTTATGGCAATGAAATGTCAGATTGGATATAACTTTTTTTTTATAATTTTATCACACTAAAATCATGTTAACACGCATACTGTTTACATCTTGTGTGGCTAAACTTTTGAAACAGTGAGTATTTTAACGTTTATGGATTGGCCCCATTTTCTTCCATTGTAAGTGCCTCACTGATTTTTGCTTTTTTAAAGAAAAGGAGGGATGAAAATTATGTTTTGTGGTAAACATAATTATGTCACAAATGCTGTCGATTGAGCTTAACTTGTATTGAACCTAGAATATTCCTTTAATCAACCCCACATTCAGGTCTAGTTCTATTCTTGTATGGAATGCCCACTTTTCACAATCCATTAATTCCTGATGGATGAAATCAAGTCCCAGCTGAATTTTGTTTTCTGTTTGACTATTCTGTTTCACTTGAAATACGTCATATTATGAAACTAAAATGGGCTGCATATGCCGTTTCTTGTTGATTTAAAGTGTGTACAATGGAACCATCAGCATGCAAAACATTTGCCAAGCATTTGCATTTCCTTACTTGTAAAGAGTGTGTTTCAGGTCTCCTGGAGCTTCACCTTTTTCTGTTACCTCCTGGGTTTAGATTTACTGAGCAGCCTTGACTAAATTAATGATGTGCACAGATTTAAAGGATGCATGTTAGAGTTATTTATTTCTTGTTTTGACACCCACATTGACAGCAAGACCATATTTTAAGATGCTAAAACTGAGAGAAAAAGTGTGTAAGGTAATTGTAATGCAGCTTTTTTTATGCCTATGGAGTAGCTGAACATGTAATATTAGTGGACTTAAATAGATAAGGGGGTATTTGAGTGCTTCAGCAGATTGTCTGTAAGTATTGCTTACCTCGGATGGACAGGATTGGCGTAAAATTATTCCCCACAGAGAATAAAAAAACAATAAGAACACATGAACTAGCCTGAAATCCAGGCCCTAGTGAGTTTAGATGGAGAGAAATTCTGATGTAAGTCCTGAATCATCTCGTATAGTTACTTGAGCTCATTTGAGAAAGTGTTGTGGTGGGGAAAATGGGAAACTTACCAAAAGAAACCGAGAACTGCCAAGTTAATCATTTTCTGCATGGCACACACCTTCATTTAGGCGAAGAAAATAATTTGATTGCAAGCAGCCCTTTGATATTTAGACTAATCACCTTCACTAAGGCTCTGAATTACTAACAGGGAAACGAGTGTTTCTTATTCATAGTTCTTGTGTCACATTACTTTAGAGACCCCTGCTGCAAATAAATAAATATATAAAAACAACTTTAACAAACCTAAGATGGTTTGTTGGTCATAACTGGTTTAATATGGTCTCTCAGTCTAGGCAAACTGGAAGCTGGTCTTCAGGTGGTCTAGCTGGTCTCCCAACCTGACCAACTGAAAAGTACCCTTTAAACCGAGCCAACAGAGACCAACTAGGACCAGCAAACCAGCTTAGGCTGGTTTAGCTTCTTTTTTTTTTCTCAGCAGGGACCACTGTAGTAAACATTATTGACAAATGAGGGAAAGAGGGTCTTTTGAAAATGCACAAACCACACTCATCATGCAAGTTCTTGTTTATATTTTAGAATGTATTATTTCCAAAAAGATGCAAAATATTTCTGGTTAAGAATTAGTCTAACTGCTGCCGATAAATAATTGCTCATCATTGTAAACAGACTGTTCATAAAACTGCACTAACAATGCAGGCGCTGTGATTTTTGGTCAGCTACAATAACTTTTTATTTTTTTTATTTCATGCTTCAAAAAGCAGGGCTGCAAACATAATTTAAGATTACTCCATTCATTCTTGCCATCAGTGAAGCTATTCAGCAATTTCAGCAAATTTTTTTTTATTATTTATGGGGAAGCCATATTATTTTTCTTTTCAATAATACCTGTGGAACAGACAGATTTTGGATTATAATTAGCCAAGAAACCACATCAGTGGCACTGTATCAAATTTAACTTCAGCTAAATGTACTTCACCAATCACCGGGGGGCCCGGGACCCTGCGCAGGGGAGACCCAAAATGCGTTTTCTTTTGAAAAGTACAATGTAGAAATTAGTGCCTGTCAATATAAAAGTAATTGCCTTTCCAGCAGTGTGTGATTTTAAGTTACACTTGCTGGTTTCCTTGGTCATTGCTTCCTCTTGGATCTTAACATATTTTTAAGACGCATTTTTGAGCACCTGCTCAAACGAGGGAATTTTCTTTGTTCAACACATAAAGGACCTTGATTTTGTTCCTAGAGGTTTTTCATTCAATTTGAAATTTTATCATGTTGGTTAAGCGAATAAATTATAAAATGAATTATTCATCTACTCCATCTGGAGAAGAGAAATAAAGAACAAGAGAAAATATAATGAGAAAAAGAGAAAAACATAATAAAATAGCATCCTTGTCCAAACGAGGCAGTACTGAACTAATGAAAGAGAAATACATGGGTCCAGCTCACCCAGGTGGTCTTATTTATTGAAGAGATGTTATAATACAAGCTGCTGATAGTTTTCATTGGGTTATAAGTTTGTCTGTGCTCCAAGGTCACGTTGTGCTGGATACGTGATTTATAAGTTACCCAATAAACTTTTCATGAAGACATCTGTCTGGGTAAGAGAGACGGGGCTAACATACAATGTTAAATTAAACATATAATAAGCAATCAAACACAACACCATAAATGTATTGTACAAATATTATGTCCCCTAGGGGTTAGGACACAATAAAAGAAAAGAGAGATGTGACTCCCTGCACAACTGTCAGACCAAAACCCAAAAAAAGAGACAAAGATCATGAATCCAATATGGACTGTAAGTAATTTGAGTAAAAAGAGCAGCTGCTATTTTAGCTTCAGAGTGACCCCTGGCCCAAATTAATAATAATAATATTACAAAATTAAAAGACGACTGAAAAAAAAAGAGAATGAATAACCTGGTAAAGAAACGAAAAATACAATCAAAATATTTTTCATAGATTTTCATTATAACATAAACACTCTGTTGGGCCTCGTGTATTCAGATAGAAGACAAAGGCAGGCCTAACACAGTCGTAAAAACCTAACTCAAGCCCCCACATTCCAAGTCATAAATTATACTGATAAAAATCGCGCCAAAATCAAACAAAGGGAGTCCAAAACAGACTACAAATCCCATGAAGCCTTGCTCACTAAAGGATCGAACTTTCAACTCCTATTGGATGAGGCACACAACAGAACGTCCCTCAAACATGACATCATCAGGAGTTGAAATACCTCTGAAATGCTTTCGGGATTTGCTTCCAGCAACTTTGTTTGCAACGTGTGGACGCAGCTCTTCGCTGCTCTCAGGTGCAACCTCATGGCACAAGGAAGTAATGTCCGACTTGAAACTGTGGCCATACAATCTCCATCTCGCTGAATGAGTTGAGATTACTCTGTGTTCAAGTGAACACTCTAACGGATCCAAAGGAGACCGCCGAGCAATTCGCATCTTCATCCGTTTGCCTACAGAAGTGAAGAGATTAAAGATTTCTCTTCCATCTTCAATCAAGTCAACATTTCTGAGTTCTCCGCCAGCCCACCGAGAATCAACAGACGTACCGCCCGCCGACAGAGCGAGGAAACGGCCTCCCGTCATCACCCGAGCCTCAAGGAACCGGGTCAGAGTTAAAGGACGGAGGAAAAAACATTCTACCTGTGTCCTCATGCGATTCAAGTAAGAGGTTTACGTCTGGGCAGAGATAGAATATTATAGTGTGCTATTCTTGTGTTTCAAGGTTTTTGCTTGTACAGTTTAAGGACCGCCATGTCCGCTCATTATTAATACTCAGGGTATTAATTATCACGATTTTGTTTTGCTGTATTGTGGTCCAACCAAATTGGACTGTTGTTCAATTTCGCCATCACGGGTGAGACAGGTAAACTGAGTTCATCCATTAAATAGTCAAAGTACGCGGGACTGTTTACGAGCCGTCCACCGCGTCTCTGAGCGATGAACTAACAGCAGCTTTCACTCCCACGATCGCGAAATCGGCTTTAGGACTGTCACTTCTCTCTCTCTCTCATGCTAACCACACACACACACACACACACACACACACACACACACACACACACACACACACACACACACGCAGGCACGCGACCCCTCACAAACATTCTGGCACACATTTTGGCTCGTAGATAGCTTAAATGCTAAAGCCCAGCTTTGTCCCTAAGCTATCGTACAAGCGGATACACGCGGTACCTGGTAGACGCCAGTCACCATCGACTGGTTTCTCTCCGCCCCCATTCGTGGTCATATTCCCTGGCCGGAAGTCTCGCGTGACATACTGTACACGAGAGTCACGTCCGCCATTTTGTGCGCATCCCTCCTTACACATACACACACACTGTCACACACACACCTTATGTGTTATAGGATTATTTTTATTTCCATATCTAATCATATCACTGTTTAGTTTGTAGTTGTAAGTCGGAAGTTTATTGACTGTGTTGTATTAATTATTAATTGATATTACTGCATAAATAAACTTTGTTTATATTACAAAGAGAAGTGTTTTGGTTTGTTTTGCATACACCTGTGTCATGCTGACGGGATGTCAGTGCTCGGATTCAAACCTTCATTCATTGTTTTTTTTCCCGGAAAATCGATATTCTTCGGATGTCGATTTTCCTAAGAAAACAGTCTAATGTTGAGACTGTTTTATCTGGTTATTAGTCCCTGATTTCAGGGTGGTGCCCCGTCAATGTTAATCCTTATTAATATTCTATTGATTTTTGATAATTGATAATTATCTTTGATGATTGTTGAATTTGAATGATCAATAAGCTAGTGTTAATTTTAATTAATGTTTCATTGATGTTAACAATTAACGATTATCTTTGATAATTGTTGATTTAAAGGATTAAAAAAGCTAACATTGATTCTCATCAATGTTCTATTAATTTTAATAATTAATAATTATCTTTGATAATTATTAATTATTGCTAATAACCAAACTTGCTCCTAAACGTAGCACACTACATTTACTGGAGCCCCATATGAGGTTTTAAGGAGTTAGATTCAATTAATTAATTTAAATATTAATTAATAACTAAAGAAATAATTACCAATTATTTCTAATAGTAACACTGATCTAAACAACCAGTAAAGCCCTACAACTCTAATGTACAATCTGACCATTTTGTTATGCTTTTTCAGTTTTCATTTTAACATTCCACCATTATGCTAAACACATTAGGCATTGTAGCATCTGGACCAATCAAACACAATTATTCATTATTTAATGAATAATCCAACAGATGTCTCAAGACAATAACAAGCAAAGGTCCAAGTAGGCCCAAGCAGACTCCGAGATGTCTGCTCTCCCACTAATCATTATCAGCTCTTACTCACCCTTTGCGACACTGGTCCAGCGACTAGTGGACCTCAGAGACATTCCAGGTGGGGGAAGGTAGCCACATGCAAAATCAAAGGAATGTCGCTGAGAAGAAACTCACTCCATTCCCCCATAGGAAAGACACACAAAGCCCATAAAACAGACTTTTCTTCATTAATTTATAGACAAACTGTTCTATAAATGAACATGCATATCCTCAGGACATTGCGTGTATGATTATTTCTGTCTCGTATAGTGTCTTTTGTACTGTATACTGTTTTGTGCATGCTTTATGACAGAACCACTAGATAATGTAAAATTATTGGTATCATGCTTCCTATCAAATTAATCCTTGTGTGATGCCCTAAACATTGGAGTATAGCACCCCCTTATAGTATGCATTGTATGCTTGTTATATTAATCAGAGCATAAAGGGGCACAAACTGCTAGCTTACTCCAATCATGCAAATGATTCAGCTTCCAAACAAAGGAACTTTTCCCGCTGGAAAATTGCACCTTTCTCATTGGTCAAGCCAAACTCGAGAGGAGTGACCTCCCTCAGGAGTTAAAGGGCACTGTCGGAGTGACCTCCCCCTCTCTCTCTTCCCTCTTCTCTTTCTCCATTCTGCTCATGGTCGCTGCTCGTGTGGGACCGGAAACACCCGGTCCGACCGTGAGGTCGCGGGCCGGCAGGCCTTAACACATCAAGCCATGTGTAACTTCCTCGACCATAACATCAAACTAACACCGCAAGTTCATCATCATTTCTTCATTCAACACAGAAGAAATTGATTGCAACTTCAACACCATTGACTCAAGGAACCATTAAGACTTTCTCCTGAGACTGCATCCAGGCTCTCTCTCAACAGCCAAGGCATTGCAAGTATTGTACAATTAACTAACTAAACAGGTTTAGTATAAGCTGTGAACCCCTTTGTTAACAAAGGTGCTTTGAAGTAAGAAACTGATGGTTCTTTCAGATGGTTAAATGACTCTTGTCATAGCTTCTTTCCCCTGTTCTGTTCCGGTTTCATTCACTTTCACTTTTCCATTTCCCATGTATGTGTGATTTGTGTGTATGTTTTTGTTTAGATTAGTTATGTGTTCGTGATTTAGTTAAATAAAGCTTTTGTGTACATTCTTGCGAGTTGATTCTGGTCTGTTCGTACATCAACGTCAATTTAATGATTTGATCAAAGCTACATGCAAAGAAAGAGTTATTTTGCTGTGGCCACGAAAAGTATCCTTTCTGAGAGTTGATAGACGATCAATACTGAGTGTTCGCTGGACGAACAGATTAATTGATTGTAATGTTAATTCAGCTACATCAAGTTAATTCTATTAACTGATCCAAATATTTATAACTGATTACAATGAGTTATGATTAATTATTCATATTCCCCTTTTAAAGATAATTTGACTGTGGTATATTTTGATAAATAATCTCATCCCTGTTTTTAAAAGATTTCACTTCAAATCTGTACCTAAATATGTGTAATATTATTTTCAATAAGCTATGAGAATAATATTACTCCAATAAGAGAATTAATCATAATTCCTTTAAAGCTAATTCCTTACAATAGAAATTGTGAGCGGATACAACAAGACATTGTATTACGATTTTAATGGTGGAGAATTTTATTCAGACAAATAATCTATTTATTTGTCATTTATCTCATTTATAATGGTTGTCGAACATGACTAATTCCATTATAAATTCCCTTACATATTAATGTAGAATAAAGACAGTTTAATTTAATTCCTAGCTCATTCATACTGTTTATTCAGTACGCGGGCACTTTAACCCATCCCATGTACATTTATACTACCAAATTCGCTACAGCATCATTTACAGGTGGAACGGGTGGGACATGTGCCTACCAATGTTTGCTTATGCCAATTTTGTCCCCACCACTTTTTGAAAAGGTTTAGTCAGGTAAGAGTCTAATGCAAAAGAAACAACTCTAGTTCTTGAGCAGGAGTTTCCATTTTGTTTGTGTGTATTATAATAAGTGGCGATCCAGCACTGGAGTTTATTATTTTTTATGTTATGATGAGCTTGTTGGGGCTGTTATCAGTGGCATTGAACGACAGTGGGCGGCGATATTCTCTCGTGCATCCAAACACATTCTCTACTCGCGCCACACCTTGCATTCCTTTATGGTTAAACTGCAAAGCAAAATGCAAACAGATAGAAATGGTATAAAACAGATAGACATGCCCCCCCCCCTTCAAATAACCAGCAAAATGCTTAATGCTGCCTTCAGGTGGACCTGGGAAGCTCGTACCTCCGATTTGGGCATTCGTTACTACGACATGTCATGCTTTCAAGTGGGAAACAAAATACAGAAGAAGCCAAACTCAAACAAATACACAATGAACAACGGCGAAAGCTCTTTTTCTGTTGTACAAGGAGAATAAACATGAGTGGATATACCTGCATCACTTATGCAGAACATATATGATTTATTAATGCATGGTGTATAACAAATTCAAAACGAACTGCAACGGGTAAGTCATTAGTTTACTGTCATATATAACAAATTAATATGTTTAATTAATATTAATATTAAAGTACAGAAGTTAAAATAACTTTGCAAAATCATTGGTTTCCATAATCTTTCATGTAGACGCCCCTTACAAAGTCTTAACTAGGAAACTTGTGTCTCATCTAGAATTCTGACTTTCTCACTCATAAATACAACTTCTCTGGGTCATTCATGTGCTCGGAACTCGTAATTATGATATTTTCGACTCCACTTGAAGGGCACAGAAGTCTCATTGTCACATTCATACTGTGTTTGTTGTGTTTACTGGGAGTCCCGCAGCAACCCTACACCTACCCCTAAACCACAAAGATTAAAAAATAAAAAAGTTTTTACAATTACTAAATATACTGCAACATAAAAGTTCTATTAAATACAGTCATACCGCCGTATCACTAGGTGGCGACTGTGAGGAGATACAGTATATGATGAAAATGGAGAGGAGAAAAAGCTGTATGCTAAGCGGATAGACCTTTTTCACACTCCGGGTTTGGAATGCAGAAGTAAACGTTTGCAGGGTAAACTATGACAACAGTGAATGGGAGATCACAGCAAATATTATTTTCACTTACCCATTTGATCCAAGACCAAAAGAAAAAATCCACTATTACATTTGAATGACTTTCCAGAAGAGGAAAAAAATAGAGAGCGGTAATAGAAACCCCCTCGCAGCTGTGGTAATTCATTTTTAAAAACTAATTCTAGGGTAATATAACACAAAACATAATGTTATAAATTTACATTAAATATTTAAAATTATAATTTAAAAAAAATTGCGAGATTTACGCTGCTAAATAAGGTGGAAATGTGTCATCACAGTAGGGTTGAAACGATTAGTCGACGTTATTGGCAACAGTTTTCATTGTCGAATAGTCGTTTGATCTCATTTAACGTAACATGAGATAACATTAAACTCTAAAGATGATGTGCGAGAGCAGCACTGCAGTTCGCGCCTGACTGAGGAGAGGAAGAAAAAACAGCTCACAGTCCAGATGCACTCTAAACTTTCCAAACAGCTTCAGGTGATGTGGATCGCGAAGTATGAGGGAATTATACAAAAATACCAAATAAGTAAATACAGAAGCACACTCGTTGTGGAATAACCAGAGCCGGAGCTCTTTAAAGGAAACACCCCGGCGTTACATCTACAGCAATTATATTTAATGCATAATAGCTTTATTAAAGTTCAAACAATATGGAAGCAGATCATATCAGATCAGACTCTGTGCGGTCAGCGCCTCTTCTATGAGTTGCATGAATGTCCTGATTTAAGTGGGAGAGATTGAAACTGCACCCGGCTGAGGCACACTCTGGCGCAGGGACGCTTGTTCCTCGAGCACACAAGCTTGCTGCAGCTAGATTATAACGTGATGGCTTGTGACTTATTGAATCATAATATATGTGTTACTGTGCATTTCTTATCGTGAAGAAAATTGGCAATATACAGCTTTATTAATAAGAGAGAGTTTGTTTTTTTGTGAATTAATGATGGATTGAAGTGAACAGAAAGGTGAGAGAGGGTAGTCTTTGCCCCATTATACACTGCAACAAAATACGTTATTGATTTGTTTTTGTTTTGGCTTGTTTTCCAATATGAATATCTAAAACTCTTTTAAAACAATGTACATTTCTTTAGCAGCTATACTGCTGAAGAAAAAAATCGTTAACTGAGAATGTAGAATATAATATTAAAAATAGAAATATTTTAAAATATCTAAAAATCCTTTAAAAAAAAGATGCATTCACCTGAGAAGCCGCATATAAGATATTTAGACTTGCTTTTAGAGAATAGATCTTGAATATAAGTATATTTGGTCTTTACTGCACTCGCAGAAGTATAACCAAGTGAAAAAATACACTTATATACTAAATGCACATATATTTAAAATACATTTTCTTAAAGCAAGTCTAAATATCTTATATGTTGCTTCTCAAGTAAATGTATATTGTTTTAAGGATTTTTAGACAATTTTAAATGGAAAACAAGACAAAAACACTTGATAACAATAGGATTTTTTGCTGTTAATTTCATTACTGAATTAAACTTAATAAAAAGTATTTTTTCCCTTTAATTCAATGAATGTCATTTAGAGGTATTTTAAAAAGATTATTTTGTCCTCTTTATTGTTAGTAAGCACATTTAATACAACCTTTTAAGTCAGGGCACAAGCTGAATAATTGGTTAAGAGCTAATGATTAATTATTGCAATAATTGCCAAATAGTCGAATAATCGTTCTAATAATCATTAGATTAATCAATTATCAAAATAGTCATTAGATGCAGCCCTACATCACAGTCTGTGAAAACCAGCTAGCTTGTGAACTAACTGGAGAAAACAGAACAGAGACATTTTTTATTTCACCATTTATATATTCGGTTTAAGAATATGATATGTGAAAAATAATTTAAAAGTTATTCTTTGTTATATTTACACAGTTAAGACAACACAAATCATATAGCGATTGCACTGGAGTTTAGAAGTTCTTTTAGCTAATAGAATTACTTTATGATCCAAGGGGGTGTTACTTGGAGTGGTGTGTTGTGTAGTTGGTGTTTCTTGTCATCTTGCGGGACACAGACAGATGCACTTGAACAGATGTGTTCCCGCTCATGAAATACAACTGCTACATCTACTAAATTGCATTAGATTGGGCGATTTAGAACCAGGAACTCCTTGTGTTATCAGTGTAATCTTTACCATGAGACCAGTCAGTCATTCTGGCTAAATCTCACTGATCTATATATTTATCCACTGACTAACATAATCCCAGTGATGACAGTGTTTGATGTATGGATCAAGTTATCAAATTAATTATGTGAAATATTTATTGTTGCACATGAATTGGTCATATCAAAGTGTCTCCCATGCTAAACACACATACCAACATATGAACCAAGACTATACAGTACAGAGCTCACCCTGTGCAGACTTCACATTTTCTCCCAGCATCTCCGTGGCACTGAAGGAAGACAGAATGAGTGAAGTCTGCTGTCATGACTCCTCAGGGAACAGGTTCTGAGCGGAGAGGAACGGGGACACACACAGTGGTCTATCTTGTGGCTCAGCGCCCAGAGCATGCAGACTCATCCATGAGATTAATGAGCCCAGCCCAGCGAAAGCTCATCACATTAGCATAGAGATATAAAATGTGACTCTGTCATGAGGTGAGGAACGCTAGTGACTGTTCTGAGAAAAGATCACCCAGGATGCAATGCAGATTCATTTCAAAGCTCCAGATGCTGACTCAATTCATATAATTGTATTTTGAGATATTGACTGGTAAAGTAAACAAAGCTTATGAGCGATGTATGCAGGTGTTTCAAAATTCCCAGTGGTTACAAGAGTGGATAAAAATCCATCTAGGCACTTTATAGAAGAGGTTTTAAAGGAATAGCTCAGCCAAAAATGAAAATTCTGTCAGCATTTACTCACCCTCATGCCATTTCAAAATGCTGTTATTTTTTTCCATTCCAAGTTTGAAGAATCTTTACACAGCTCTTTTCCATACAACAAGAGTTCATAGTGACCAGATAATTTTCATAGTGTAACAACCTACATTTCTGCTTGTTCCTCACACTAAGTTATCATATGTCTTCAGAAGACTTGGAATATGGCAGATGAGTAATATGGATTTCTTATATGGTTCTTTTACAGGGGTTTTGCTCCTTTGTTTTATGAAAAAAAAAAAAAAAAAAAAAAAAAAATATATATATATATATATATATATATATATATATATATATATATATATATATATATAAATATATATATGTTTAACGACAAAACTCCTTATTTGTGTTCCATGGGAAAAAATAAGAGCATACAGGTTTGGAATGACATGAGGGTAAGTAAATAATGAAATTGTTTTCATTTTTTAGGAGAACTATCAGTTCAAGAACAAAGTAATATCATAAAATGTAATATCAGCCGTCCCTTTTTATAATGACAGATGAACTCAGGGAATCTATGCTACAATCTGAGACCCATCTGAATTTGACATGGTGTTCAGGAAGATGGGGGAGGGCCCATTCGTGAGATGTGAAGAGAGCCTCTTTGTGCCTGAGATTGTTTAAAATAATTATCTCTCAATTTTAATCAATCATGGCATTTGAATATAATCAACAGAAAATGCAGCGAGAGGGAAATCAAAACTGCGCCTCAACAAGCCAACAGATTAAAGAGCCTGCCATGCAGATCATGCATTAATGATGAGAAAGACAGCGAATGGAGAGAAAGATGATTCAGTGTTGTCTAATCACAGACAAACAAGTCAAATCAAGTCATGTCATTTTTATTTGTATAGTGCTTTTCACAGCACACATAATTTTTAAAGCAGCTTTACAGGAAATTATGTATTTAAAAAAAAGGAAACTATAATATCTATAATGTCTTACAGTTATCATTGTGTAGTTTGATTAAATATGATTGTAAAATGTGTATAGAAATTAAATAAATAATAATTGTATTTAGAATCCCTGTGAGCAAGCTGAAGGCGACTGTGGCAAGGAACACAAAACTCCATAAGATGTTGGTTAGTGGAGAAAAGTAACTTTGGGAGAAACCAGGCTCACTGTGGGGCCAGTTTTCCTCTGGCTAAACAACATGAATATAATGCCAATATCAGTTATTTGTGTGCAGTGCAAGTCATGGTTTTAAATTTATTTTATTAAGTAAGCGTTTAGGTCCAATGTTTTAAAAATAAAAATAAAATATATTTTTTAAACTAAGATTAATGACTAATGTCTTTGAAATCCATCCTGGATTAACTGCAGAAGTTCACATATATGCATTGTCCTTTGTTAGTTGGCTGATGAAGGCTTTTGTTTGGAATGAAATTACAGTCTATGTGTCACATCATCTGCTGTCTTTTCTCCTAGCCAGATCACATGATCCTCATCCCCTGAATACTAACCCCTCACTGGACTATAACCGCCATCATGCATTGCCTCCTGCCATTATCTCTCACACCTGTTCATTATTACTCATTATCTGTGTATTTAAGCCCTGGGGTTCTATCATTCTGGGCGAAGTCTTGCCAGTTCTTTCTTAGTCTGCAATTCTAAGTGTTTATCCCTGTTTGCCTGTTTTGGATTTTTGACCTGTGCCTGTTTATTGTGGATTTTGCCTATATGTTTCTCCTTTTGGATTTGTCTGTCCCACTGGACTGCTTTCTGGTTTTTGACCCTTTTTGCCTGTTTGATCACTTTATTAAACCTGCATATGGATACTACTTCTGCCTCTCAGTCTGATTCGTTACAGAAGACTTTGCCCCCAATGGATCCAGCAGATTTGTCTTCTTTAAATAAGTCATTCAATGATCAGTCAGGTCTACTAGCCTCCCACCACCATCAGCTGGAACAACTCTCTACCGCTATGGAAGAAGTATTAAGCTATCTACGGGCGGCTCCTCCCAGTAGACCCTCAGGGCTGAGTGATACTGCGGCACCGGCGGCCCCACAACCTGTATCACCTAGCACCCCTCCACAGTTTCAGTACTCTCGTCCTCCTCGCCTGGCTCTTCCAGAAAAATTTAACGGCACTCCTGGTCAGTGTGAGGGTTTTCTGCTGCAATTTTCCATATATATTGCCCAATGCCATTCCAATTTCCCCACAGAAACCTCTAAAGTGGGTTTCATTACATCCCTGCTCACTGGCAGAGCATTAGAGTGGACAACGGCAGTGTGGAATCAAAATCTGGAAATCCGTGATTCATTTGATTTGTTCACATCACAATTTAAGAGTGTTTTCCAAATTCCTGTGGGAGGCAAGGATGTCGAGGATCGACTCATTCGATTCACACAAGGTGGCGCCACAGCAGCCGATTATGCCCTTACCTTCCGCACACTTGCCGCTCAGAGTGGTTGGCCAGATGCACCTTTAAAGACTTTATACTATATATAAATACTATATACTATATACAATATTTGGTCACCAACACCCCTTCCAATCCTATCATTCTGGGATATCCATGATTAACTAAACATGATCCACAAGTTTCCTGGGTTAATGGAGAGATTACTAAGTGGGGAACATCCTGTTTTTCCTTGTGTCTCAGAACCATCCTACCCATAAAACTCAGCATCACTAATGTCACCCCAGTACCTGTACCAGAACCCTCATCCATTCCTGCATGTTACCATGATCTTCTCTCGGTGTTCATCAAGACCAAAGCCACCCAATTGCCACCTCATCGCTTGGTTGACTGTGCGATTGACCTCCTTCCTGGCACCATGCCACCTAAAAGTCGCATATACCCCCTATCCAACCCTGAGACCAAGGCCATGGAGTAGTATATAAAGGAAGCTCTTCAATGTGGGCATATTCGTCCTTCCACCTCTCCCGCGGCAGCGGGTTTCTTCTTTGTGGAGAAGAAAGATGGGGGTCTTCGTCCTTGCATTGATTACTGTGGACTAAACGCAATCACCATTAAGTTCCCCTATCCTCTTTCTTTGGTTCCCGCTGCCCTAAAACAACTACGAGAGGCTAAAGTATTCACCAAGTTGGACTTGCGTCATGCCTATAACCTCATTCGTATCAAAGAGGGGGACGAATGGGACACTGCCTTCATCACACACTCAGGTCACTATGAATATTGTGTCATGCCTTATGGCCTTTCTAACTCGCCTTCAGTGTTTCAAGCTTTTATGAATGAAATCTTCAGAGACTTGCTAAATCATTGTGTCAGAGTTTACATTGATGATATCCTCATCTATTCCCCCTCCCTGGAAGTCCATAGGAGAGACGTCCGGGAAGTCTTGCTTCACCTCAAGAACTATCACTTATTCGCCAAAGCTGAGAAATGTGAGTTTCACGTCACCACTACTATATTCCTGGGGTACGTGATCAGTCTGGAAGGAGCACATATGGACAATGCCAAAGTCGAAGCTGTCAGGAACTGGCCCCGTCCTCACACAGTTAAGGTTTTGCAAACTTCTATAGAAGGTTTATTCACACTTTCATTTCTATCGCAGCCCCACTCACCTCTCTTCTCAAAGGCAAACCTAAAGCTCTTGTCTGGACTTCCCAAACCACTTCTGCATTTCTAACACTTAACATCACTTCACTTCAACCCCCATACTCCGACATCCTGATCCTTCGCTCCCCTTCATTGTTGAAATTGATGCCTCAAATATAGGCATCGGAGCGTTTCTTTCCCAGCGCCATGGAAATCCCACTAAAATGTATCCATGTGCCTTCTATTCACACAAACTAACTCTGGCAGAGAAAAATTATGATGTGGGAAACCGTGAACTCTTGGCAATGAAAGCTACTCTGGAGGAATGGCGGCACTGGTTAGAGGGCGCACATCATCCCTTCACTGTATCGACTGACCACCGCAATCTTGAGTATTTAAAGTCTGCCAAAAGGATGAATCCAAGACAGGCTCGCTGGGCTCTTTTCTTCTCTAGATTCAACTTCTCAGTTACCTACCGCCCTGGCTCTAAATACTCTAAAGCCGACGCTCTATCGCAAATCTATCCCTCTGAGTCTGTTGAGCCTACACAAACCATACTTCCCCACTCGATCATTGCTGCCCCAGTTCAGTGGAATATCATGAGGGATATTGAACAAGCTGCCCAGACCGAGCCATCTCCTCCCAGTTGTCCTAGGGATCGCACCTATGTGCCAACTGACATTCGCCCCCGAGTCATTCAGTGGGTTCATTCCTCCTTGAGTTCCGGACACCCAGGTGAGAACCGCAGCATTCAGTTAGTCTGAAACAAGTTCTGGTGGCCTACCCTGATCCACGATGTCACACAATATGTAAAAGGTTGCTCTGTCTGTGCACAAACCAAGTTTTCTAGGCTTCTCCCCGCAGGACTTCTTCACCCTCTGTCTGTCCCTCGAAGACCCTGGTCACACATTGCAATTGACTTCCTCACGGATTCCCTCCCTCACAAGGTAACACCACCATTATGGTGACAGTGGACTGATTCTCAAAGGCATGCTGCCTCATTCCTCTCCCAAAGTTACCCTCAGCTCTAGAGATGGCAGAGGCCCTCTTTCATCATGCATTCAAACTCTATGGCCTGCTGGAGGACATTGTTTCTGACCGAGGCCCGCAGTTTACATCAAGGGTGTGGAGAGAATTCTGCAGATTCCTCAATGTCAACGTCAACCTCTCTTCCAGATATCATCCTCAATCTAATGGCCAGACAGAGCGCCTTAATCAGGAGGTGAGCAGTACGATTGGTGTCGGTTTCTCCCTTGGGCCGAATACGCTCAGAACTCCTTATGTAATTCTTCAACTGGTATGACTCCTTTTCAGTGCATCCTAGGCTATCAACCACCCCTCTTCCATTGGTCAGGAGAACCCACAGAATTGCCCTCTGTCCAACATTGGATGCAGCGAAGTGACCAGGTTTGGGAATTAGCTCATGTTCACCTTCAAAGGGTGGTACGTTGGCAGAAACTACAAGAAGACCGAAACCATAGACCTTTCCCCACTCTCTGACCAGGCCAACGTGTGTGGTTTTCTACTCGGGACCTCCGCCTATGCCTTCCTTGCAAGAAGCTTTCACCCAGGTATGTGGGTCTGTTTAAAGTTATCAAACAAATTAACCCAGTCTGCTAAAAACTCCAACTACCACCTGACTATCGTATTTCTCCCACTTTCCATGTCTCCCTCCTCAAACCCCTGGTTGAGTCACCTGGAAGTCTCTCCAATAATCCTCCACCACCACCTCTGGATCATATCAAGTAAATACTCTCCTTAACTTTCAGCGGCGTGGGGGTCAACTGCAGTACTTAGTGGACTGGGAGGGCTATGGGCCCGAAGAACGTTCCTGGGTATCTGCAGAGGACATTTTAGACCCTTCTCTCATTGCAGAATATCACCTAGCTCATCCTAATCTCCCCGCTCCCAGACCTAGAGGCCGACCCCCGGCACGCCCTAAGAGGGGCCCTAAAAGGGGGGGTACTGTCTCAGTTCACATGATCCTCATCCCCTGAATACTAACCCCTCTCTGGACTACAACCCCCATCATGCATTGCCTCCTGCCATTATCTCTCACACCTGTTCATTATTACTCATTATCTGTGTATTTAAGCCCTGGGGTTCTATTATTCTGGGTGAAGTCTTACCAGTTCTTTCTTAGTCTGTAATTCTAAGTGTTTATCCCTGTTTGCCTGTTTTGGATTTTTGACCTTTGCCTGTTTATTGTGGATTTTGCCTCTGTGTTTCTCCTTTTGGATTTGTCTGCCTAACTGGACGGCTTTCTGATTTTTGACCCTTTTTGCCTGTTTGATCACTCTATTAAACCTGCATACGGATCCTACGTCTGCCTCTCAGTCTGATTTGTTACACTATGTATTCCATTTTAAGATTGAAGTCCATCAATAGACAAAGTTGATGCAGGCAGAGATAAATGATGAGGTGCATTGCAGTTCAAACTGCAGGTCATTTTCGTGAGGTTTGGTTGGGTCCATCCTAAGTCCAAGGTTCAGGCAGTTGGAGTTGGCATCAGTTCAGCCTCTGAAGTAAAAAAACTGAAGGCTGTAGTTTGTCGTCTCTCAGTGACATGTAGCTGTGGAGTCCGACACCAAGCAGGAACGGAGCTGGATCTGGCAGGCTCTTGTAAGCTCGGGATATGAATCCCGATAACTAACTAAAGCAGCCTAATTGTGAGTTGATGGATAAATTAGGTGTATGCCTGGCTAAATAGATGAGTCTTTAGTCTAGACTTAAACTGAGTGAGTGTGTCTGCGTTCCGAACAGTGTTAGGGAGACTATTCCATAGTTTAGAAAAGGTTCTTCCTCCTTTTGTGGATTTTGATATTCTTGGAATTATTAACAAGCCAGAATTTTGTGATCGTAATGAACGTGACAGAATAAAGCATGTCAGAAGGTCACTTAAGTACTGTGGAGATAGACCATTCAAAGCTTTGTATGTAGTTAACAGAATGTTTAAATTAATATGAAATTTAACAGGTAGCCGATGTAATTATGATAAAATTGGGCTAATAGGATCATATTTCTTGGTTCTAGTCAGCACTCTGGCAGCTGCATTTTGAACCAATTGAAGTTTATTTATTGAACTTGCTGGACATCCTCCCAGTAATGCATTACAATAGTCTAGTCTTGAGGTCATGAACGCATGAATACATTTTCGGTGTCAGCAACAGAGAGCATGTGTCGTAATTTAGCAATATTTCTCAGGTGGAAGAATGCTGTTCTACAAACATTGGAAATTTGATTTTCAAAGGACAGATTGGTATCAAATATAACACCTACGTTCTTTGCAGAAGAAGACGAAGTGACAGAACATCCATTGAGAGTCAAATTATATTTTAGCATCTTATTTTTAGAGGTTTTTGGTCCAATCATTAGTACCTCTGTTTTGTCGGA
Source organism: Myxocyprinus asiaticus (assembly GCF_019703515.2). Lineage (NCBI taxonomy): Eukaryota > Metazoa > Chordata > Actinopteri > Cypriniformes > Catostomidae > Myxocyprinus > Myxocyprinus asiaticus. The sequence goes on from NC_059349.1 coordinate 42,004,788, forward strand.
ATTGAGTAGAAGGCAATTTCTGGCCATCCAATCTTTGATATCATTGATAAACACAATTTGGAGAATTGTGAATTTTTGTTGGGTTTAGAAGAAATATAAATTTGGGTATCGTCGGCATAACAGTGGAAATTTATTCCATTATTTATTGATAATATCTCCCAGGGGAAGCATGTATAAGGAGAAAAGCAGAGGTCCTAAATCTGATCAGATTATAAGAGTAAAGTAATTTGTAACTCTGATAAGTGCAGTCTCTGTACTGTGATGGGGCCTAAATGCTGACTGAAATTGTTCATATATTCCATTTCTCTGTAGAAATGAACATAGTTGGGAGGACACTACCTTTTCTAGTATTTTCAACATAAATTGTAGATTTGAAATCGGTCTGTAATTAGACAATTCTCAAGGATCAAGCTGTGGCATCTTAATAAGCAGTTTGATAACTGCCATTTTAAAGTTTCTTGGGACATGTCCTAAGGATAGTGAGGAGTTAATAATATTAAGAAGAGGTTCTGAGATTACTGAGAATACCTCTTTTAAGAGTTTAGTTGGTATTGGATCTAACATACATGTTGTGGCTTTTGATTTTTTTTATAAGTTTTGTTAGCTCTTCATGACCTATGAAAGTGAATGACTGAATTTGCTTGTGAGCAAAATTATGAAACACTGTTTTCTGAGGTGCTGTGACAGTTGATTGCATAGTTCCAATTTTATTTCCGATTACTTCTACCAGTAAAGAAATTCATGAAGTCATTACTATTGTGCTGCGACGGAATATCTGGTTCAGTCAATGCTTTATTCCTAACCAATTTAGCCACAGTACTGAATAAACACCTAGGATTGTTGTGGTTATTTTCTATAAGTTTGCTAAAATATGCTGACCTGGCAGCTTTTAGTGCCTGTCTGTAGCTACAGACACTATCCTTCCATGCATTGCGAAATACCTCAAATTTTATATTCTTCCACTTGCGCTCCATTTTCCGAGCTGCTCTCTTGAGCGCATGAGTGTGATCATTGTACCACGGTGCAAGGCTTTTTTCTTTAAGTTTCTTTAATCGAGGGGGGGGGGGGGTTGACACTATCAAGAGTGCTAGAGAAGACTGTATTTATATTTTCTGTTATTTCATCAAGTTTTTAGACTTTTTGGCTTACTGAGTATGTGAGACAATTCTGGAAGATTTTTAGTGAAGCTATCTTTAGTGGTTGAAAGAATAGTTTTACCTGAACGATAGCATGGTGTAGATTGAGTGACATTAGCTGATTGCAACAAAGAGATGAGGTAATGATCTGAGATGTCATCGCTCTGTGGCAGAATTTCTATAGTATCAACATCAAATCCATATGACAGAATTAAATCTAGAGTATGATTATGGCGATGAGTAGATCCTGTCACATATTGTCTTACTCCAAGAGAGTTGAGAATATCAATAAATGGTAATCCAAATGTGTCATTTTTATTATCTATGTGAATGTTGAAGTCACCAACAATTAAAGCTATTTCTACATTAACTAATAGATCAGATAGAAAATTTAAAAATTCACCAAGGAAACCAGAGTAAGGTCTGGGTGATCTATATACTGTAGCAAGTGCAAAAGACAACAGAGATTCTTTATTTATATCTGACGGTGTTACATTAAGCTGTTGGGCCTCATGTATTCAGATAGAAAACAAAGGCAAACTAACTAGAAAAAACTAGAAAACTAACACAGTCATAAAACCTGACTGAGGCCCACACAGAGTCATAGATCTTACTGATAAAAACTGTGCCAAAATCACACAAAGGGAGTCCAAAACAGACTACAAATCCCATGAAGCCTTGCTCACTAAAGGATCGAACTCTCAACTCCTATTGGATGAGGCATACGACAGAACGCCCCTCAACCATGACGTCATCAGGAGTAGAAATACCTCTGAGATCCTTCCGGGAATTGCTTCCAGCAACTTTGCTCACTGTGTGTAGAAGCAGCCTCGTGGCACAAAGAAGTAACATCCGACTTGAAACTGTGGCCATAAAATCTCCATCTTGCTGGAGGAGTTGAGATTACTCTGTGTTTCACCGAACACTCTAATGGATCTGAAGGAGACCGCCTAGCAATCCGCATCTTCATCCGTTTGCTTGCAGAAGTGAAGAGAAAAAGATTTCTCTTCCCTCTTCAATCGTCGATGTCACTGATTTCTCCGCCAGCCCGCCGAGAATCAGCAGCCGTACTGCCCACCGACAGAGTGAGGAAACGGCCTCCCATCATCACCCAAGCCTCGAGGAACCGAGTCGGAGTTAAAGGACAGATGAACACATATTCTACCTGCGTCCTCATGTGATTCAAGTAAGAGGTTTACGTCAGGGCAGAGATAGAATATTATAGTGTGTTATTCTTGTGTATCAAGGTTATTGCTTGTACAATTTACGGACTGCCAAGTCCGCTTATTGCTGCTAATAATACTCAAGGTATTACTGTAATGTACTGTTATCACGAATGAGATCTGCTGTGTTGTAGTCCAACCACATTGGACTGTTGTGTATTTCTGCCATCGCGGGTGAGACCGGCACACTGAGTTTATCCATTAAAGAACCAAAGTCCGCGGGACGGTTTACGAGCCGTCCACCGTGTCTCTGAGTGATAAACTAAGATGCTTTCTCTCCCATAATCACGAAACTGGCTTTCGTGCCGCCACTTTATTCTCTCTCTCTCGTACTAACCACACACACGTGACCCCTCACAAACATTGTCGCACACACTTTTGGCTAATAGATAACTTCGTGATAAAGCTCAGCTTTGTCCCTAATTTATCGTACAAGCGGAGACACGGTAAACGGGCAGATGCCATTAACCGGCTTCTCTCCTCCCACATTCGTGGCCATATTCTCTGGCCGGAAATCTCGAGTGACGTACTCTCCATGAGAGTCATGTCCGCCATTTTGTGCGTGTCACACCTTACACACACACACACACACACACACACACACACATACACACACACACACACACACACACACACACACCTACCTTCCTCTCATGTGTTATAGGCTTATTTTGGTTACCATATCTAATCATGTCACTGTTTAGTTTGTAGTTGTAAGTCAGAAGTTTATTGACTGCATTGTATTGATTATTAATTGATATTACTGCATAAATAAACTTTGTTATATTTCAAAGAGAAGTGTTTTGTTTTGCATACACCTGTGTCAAATGCTGGCAGGGGATGTCAGTGCTCGGATTCAAGCCTTCATTGTTTCCTTTTGAATGTCGATTTTCTTAAGAGAACAATCTAATATTGAGACTGTTATACTGTCTGGTTATTAGTCCCTGATTACAGGGTGGTGACCCGGCAATATTAATCCTTATTAATATTCTATTGATTTTGATAATTGATAATTATCTTTGATGATTGTTGAATTTGAAGGATCAATAAGCTAGTGTTAATTCTAATCAATGTTCCATTGATTTTAATAATTAATGATTATCTCTGATAATAATTAATATTCTATTGAATTTGATGGTTATCTTTGATTGTTGATGTGAAGGATTAAAAGAGCTAACATTGATTTAAATCAATGTTCTATTGATTTTAATAATTTATAATTATCTTTGATAATTATTAATTATTGCTAATAACCAAACCCTCTCCTGAACGTAGTGCACTACATTTACTGGTGCCCCGTATGAGGCTTTAATGAGTTAGATTCTATTATTTAATTTAAATATTAATTAATAACTAAAGACATAATTATTCATTATTTCTGATAGTAACACTAATCTAAACAACCAGCAGATCCTACAAAGAATTATTAGTTCAAAAGACTTAAACTTATATCCTGTCCTCTGAGTAACACCAAAAACTTCACTGTAAATTCTAGCAACACATCGTTCTTCAACCTTCAGACGAGGCTCATGTTTGTAACAATAACCTGAGGGAGTAGATTCATTTAAAGTAATATATTCATCCGGTTTAAGCCAGGTTTCAGTCAAACAGAGCACATTCAAACTATGATCTGTAATAGTTTCATTTACAATTAGTGCTTTGGTAGAAAGAGATCTAATGATCTAAAGCCCTACCCTTATATGATGTTTATCTTAATTATTATTATTTTTATTTATTTTCAAGTTTGACATTAATACAAATTTTTCTACATGATTTAGTGAGAATTTTGTATTGGTAGTTTGGGGAACAGACACAGTCTCTATATGATATCTAGGTGATACAGTCTCTATGTGTTGTTGTTTATGTGACCTATGTGACGTCTCAAGGTAGCTAGCAGACGTTCAGATTAACCAGTTTGTGTGGTTCCTGACCTGGGCCCCAGTTAGTCATCATTTAGACTATGATCCAAATTACTAGAGAGGAGAGCTGCACCTTCCCTGGAGGGATGGAGTCCATCTCTCTTTAGCAGGTCAGGTCTACCCCAAAAACTCTTCCATTTGTCTATAAATCCTATACTATTCTCCAGACACCACTCAGACATCCAGCTGTTCAGTGACACTAATCTACTATAAACCTTGTCACCACGATGAGCAGGGAGGGGGCCAGAGCATATTACATTGTCCGACATCATTTTTGCAAGTTCACACACATCTTTAACATTATCTCTAGTGATCTCCGACTGGCAAAGCCATACATCATTAGTGCCAACATGAATAAAAATATTAGAAAATCAACGTTTAGCATTAGCCAGCACTTGCAAATTTGATCCGATGTCAGACACCCAAGCTCCGGAAATGCATTTAACAATAGTGTCTGGAGGCTCTATTTCCACATTCCTTACAATAGAATCACCAATTATTAGGGCTCTTTCAACATGATTCTTAGTGGGTACATCACTGAGTGGGGAGAATCGATTGGAAACCCTAACAGGAATGGGAGAGTTGTGTCGCTTTGCTGAGCAAGTATGTTGCTGAGACGTCACCCAATCGCTCTGCTTCAGGGGCTCTAGAGCCGGAACCAAAGTGTGTGTTGCTCGCTGTATTACCCTCATCTGAAACAGTATCTACCGGCTTCTCTTTCTCACTGACCTCCACTAGCATTCGGATGCATGTCTCTAGCTCATTAACCTTCTCCGTCAGCCTGACTAATTCCTTACATTTATCACATGTGTATCCCTCATTGATGATGAAAGAAGCTATAGTAAACATGTGGCATGCAATGCAGGAAGAAATAACATGAGCAGTTGCCATGACTTACTGCAATTTTTTATTGTTGTTGTTGTTCTTGAGCGGCGAGGATTTGAGATCGATGTGGTACCTAATCAGCAGATATTTGAGATTGATGCAATAATCTGTGTAAAACACAGTGGAATGAATGCACGCAGTCGAGACGTGAGATGTAGACAAGCGGATATAATACACACAGATGAAACAGTAGAAAAGCAGAAAAACCTGAAGCACATGGTAAAATGGCAAAGGATAAAACGATTAAGAACATAAAAAAATAAGAATAAGCAATGCTAAGCAGGCTAGCAAGCTACAAACACTCGTGCAGTGTGCCGTCAGCAACAGTCTACAAAACAAATAGACATGCAGAAAGAAAGTTTGCTTTAATTGAAATTTATTTAAACACTGTTTAAAAGTGTAACTGGTGTAATATGTAAATTAAAACTCTTTATTGTAGTATAATACAGTATGTAGTCTACTTTTTACATTAAAGGGATTGTTCACCAAACAATGAAAATTCTCTCATCATTTACTCACTAATGCATCCCAGATGTGTATGACTTTCTTTCTTCTGCAGAACACAAACAAAGATTTCTAGAAGAATATCTCAGCTCTGTAGGTCCATACAATGCAAGTGAATGTTGGCCAGAACTTTGAAGGTCCAAAAAGCACATAAAGGCAGCATAAAAGTAATCCACACAACTCCAGATGTAAAATCCATATCTGCAGAAGTGATTTGAAAGGTGTGGGTGAGAAACAGAGTCCTTTTTGACAATAAATTCTTCTTCCTGCCTAGTAGATAGCAACATGTACAAAGAATGTGAATCACCAAAAACAAAAGAAGAAGAATGTGAAAGTGGAGATTTATAGTAAAAAAAGGGCTTAAATATTGATATGTTTCTCACCCACAACTATCATATCACTTCTTAAGATAGGGATTTAACCACTGGAGTCATATAGATTACTTTTATGCTGCCTTTATATGCTTTTTAGACATTCAAAGTTCTGGCCACCATTTACTTGCATTTTATGGACCTACAGAGCTGAGATTTTTTCTAAAAAAAAATTGTTTGTGTTCAGCAGAAGAAAGAAAGTCATACACATCTGGGATGGCAAAAGGATGAGTAAATGATGAGATAATTTTCATTTTTGGGTAAACTATTCCTTTAAGATAAGGTGACCAGATTTCTGAAATGAAAAATGTGGTGATGTGCTGAACTATGCACTGTAAGAAATTATTTGGTTTAACTTAAAAAAGTAAGTAACATGGTTGCCATGGTTACAAAATTTGATAATAAAATAAAATAAATAAATAATAATTTGAATAAAAAAGTATAGTAAATAACAATTAGTGGAATTATTATTTTGTATTTTTTTTAACATTATATCAGTGCATTGCCATTGTGCCATTAGTTTATTCAATAAAAACACAAATTCTTATGTTATCTGAACACATTAGTGAATCTAAGTTGATTTGGCAAAAAATATAAAGTAAACAAACCATGGAAATAACATTTACGGTGTGTTGTATCATGCTCTATTGAATACTGTAGCCTTTGTCTCAATGAAATTCAAACACGGAGGTAAAATTGATCATTTTTAGTGGTCTAAATAATAACAAGTATTATTATCATAATACTATTTTACCTAATTGTTTTCATATCTCATATGGACCTGTTTTTCTTAATTACTACCTTTTATTTTGATCAAGTCTTTCGCATTATGGTGCTCCGTTTCAGTCCCTTGTTTCCCTGCAAGGCGTGATGTAGTCAATGCTGTAATGTACTGACTAACTGTACATTTCTATGCAGATATTTTATTATTTTATTTATTTTTCCATGTTATTAATGTCATATTCTTCTTTGAAATGTATTTTGGGTATTTGCAGGGGCGGACTGGCCATAGGAAGAACCAGGACTTTTCCCGGTGGGCCGGCCGTGAAAGGGGGCTGAATGGGCCGCGATAAGCTGTAACGGGCCGCCGCGTTATGCCGAACGGACAGCAACAGGCTGAAGAGGGCCGCAAAATGGCGCCACAATATGCAGAAGGGGGCCGCCATATGCAGAAAAGGACAGCGATACCCACTCAACAACTTTTGGACCAGTTTCTATGTAAAATCCAGGCCCAATTTCTCTTCCCAGTTCGCCCCTGTGTATATGTTAAAACAACAAATGAGCAAATATGTGAGAAGGTGCTTCCTTTAGTGTGTGAATATTACACTTATCACACTGAGAGATTATCAAACTGATTGTTTTTACAGCCCAATATAAAGATAAAATTGTTGATTTTATTTGTTCATCTGTGGGGATTAATTTGACTACTTTTCACCAGCATGTTATAGTTTGTGCGGTCTGTGCAGGAATTCCCACATTACGAAGGCCAAACTTTCAATACAATCCCACGCTGGATTCAGAACCTGTTATAAAATACATAATAATATAACTTTTTAACATAAATAGCTAGTATGTGCCTTACCTTGAAGTTTATAACAATGATGGCAATCCTCTTCAATTGCCTGGTCCAGTTCTTAATTGCAAAACTGGCCTGACCAAATAATCAGTGAAGGAAGACGAATTAATTGAAGCTGCTATAGCGAGCAGCCCCCTCTGTTGGTCAAAATAAACAGCACACGGTAAGCTTTGCTGCTCAGGCAAAGTTTCTTGCCTTGTAATATTTCACTATGTGGGCTGTTTTGAACACTCTGGAAGAACTGGGACATTTCCGGGGACAGCTCCAGTCGGGGACAGACCACCAAAAACCGGGACTGTCCCCGGAAAACAGGGATGTCTGGTGAAATTGTGCTTTTACCCCTTTAAATATCTTCAGTCACTGTTGCCTTTGTAAAAGGACAGACAGCTGAGATACCTGCATGGAGCATAAATCCACATGGAATGCAAACAGATATTCACTTGTTAGGGAGTCAGCAAATTAATGAAGTGAGAGACTGCTAATAAGTGTGCTTTCACCTCCATTTTTTTCTCAAGCTTATAAATCAGCTCTGGGGGACAGCAACCCACAGAAAATCTCTTCTAAAAGACAAAGAGAAAGCAAGAGAGAGATAAATGTGAATTTTAATGCAGCCTTAATTTCTCAAGACAGAGTTTCTCAGTTTGTGAGTAAACAGTCCTGAAGCAGATACGTTTGAGAAACTGGGTTGAGGACTGAATTGGAGGACTGACCAGGGGCATTTTCTCAGAGGAGCCCACGGCCTCGTCAAAAGAAATTTGGATGAGAAAATAATAAGTACATAAATTAAAACAGAACAAATATTATGAAATGTAACTGAATACTGTATAAACCACTAATTTTTCTGAAGTAACACTGTAAAAACCACAAAGCCAGTGGATAAAGTTTCAAAGAAGGGCAACTTTTTCCTCCCTTGAGCTCATTGTTTTCTCATTGATGTCCTAAAGCATGGCATGAATGTGAGGGGGAGCTGTAAAATATAGGCAAGAACTCAGTTGAGAGGAGGCTCCATGATGCTGTGATTTACTGATTAATCATCAATACAATAATGCCGGCCTGTCTTGTTCACAACCAATTTGAATGGGTCAAACTGGTGGAAATGAACAGACTAATTACAAAGTAAAAGACTCATCCATTCAGACATCACTACTTTTGGTCACATCCACATCTAAATGTACTTGAAAATAACTTGAATTGAGTGAGGCAATTTTTAGCTATCTTAAGGTGAGGTAAGTTAAAGGCAAAGTTCACCACAAAAATGACAATTCTGTCATCATTTATTCGCCCTCTTGGAACGGATTCACTTTTATTGTGTTGAAAAGGTAACACTTTACAATAAGGTTCCATTTGTTAACATTAGTAAATGCATTAGTTATCACGAATAAACAATTAACAATATATATATTAACAATATATATATTTGTTACAACATTTATTAATCTTTGTTAATGTTAGTTAATAAAAATACAATTGTTAGTTCATGTTAGTTCAAAGTGCATTAACTAATGTTAACTAATACAACTTTTCATTTTAAAAATGTATTAGTATATGTTGAAATTAACATTAAGATTAATAAATGCTTAATAAGTATTTTTCATTGTTAGTTCATGTTAACTAATGTTGTTAACTAATATTAACAAATGGAACTTTATTGTAAAGTGTTACTGCAGACAAATTATGCAATAAAAGTAAATGGTGACTGAGGCTAACATTCTGCTTAACATCGCCTTTTCTGTCCCACAGAGGAAAGAATGTCACATGGGTTTGGAACAACATAAGGGTGAGCGAATAATGATATAGTTTTTGGATGAACCGTACCTTCAAAGGCGCACCTCGGGTTTCTGTGACCATCATTGCAAATGCACTGAAACGAAGGTTACTATTAATAATTGCTGAAAAACAGTGAATAGTAAAGATAAACAAAATATACTAATATCTATCTTTCTATCTAACTTACAGGTATACATTTTATCAGTATGTGCATTCCCTGGGATCGAACCCATGATCTTGGTGTTACTAGCACTATGCTTTTAACTGTCGAGCTACAGAAAATCCCAGTTTAACAGTAGTAACAATAACTGTATTTGTAACAATACAAGGCTGCAATAGTAGCAATACAGTATTTTGATAGAAACTCTAGTTACCAAGGCACATTTTAATAATGGTACCTATTAAAATGAATGTGTTATATACTTTAGATCCCTACAGAAATGATGACAATGTACACTTGGAAAGTTCACTCACCTCATCAGTACAAATACCTGTCGTACAAAATTGCAACATGTACACAGCATAATTTCTATGTACACTGTGTACTTGTCATGTATTAGTGTAGAACTGCTGATACAGGACAGAATTCAAAATGCGGTGAGGTGTGAAGCCAGTACTGCAGTAAAACGAAAGCATTCAAAGACATGTTTTTATATCATCTGAACTTCACAAGAGACTTTTATCTAGTGAGAGAGGAGTTATGGTAAAACTTTACATTAAGGCTCCCTTTGTAAAGGGTTTATAAAGGGGTTCATTAATGGCTAACAACTCATCAACAAATGCATTATAAATCATTTATATGCAGTTATAAAAACATGAATAAAAAGGGTAATTTTCATGCGATACTTTCCAAACAGTGAGCCAGTTTAAAATCATGTTACAAATGCTTAATAAATGTATTTATTAATACTTATTTTAATCAAAATCATGAATTTTCATAATTCATGATTTATGTCATGATGCAGCAAAAATAGATTCAGGTAGTGAGATTAAAAGGTGTTGCGTTTGTGTTTTGTCCCTTTCCTTGTCACTTTGATGTCAAAATGAATGGTGCTACTCCAGTGCTTCACCCCGTCTAACCAACAGTTTTCTGCAAAAACACTTTTCAGGTCTTGATGCTCTTCTACAGCAATATATAATTATTCTGATTCTCTCGTTTATCAAAAATATATAGATTTTCCACAAACCCTTCATTTTATGGGCTATTACTGAACAATCATTAATTCTACCTTGCAAAGCTTTAAATTTGGATGTTTTTATGAACCTAAGTAACCTCAAATAGGGTACCTTAATGCAAAATGGACAACTACGGCTAATAATGTGTTACCCATGAACCATTACAATCAATAACCTATGAAAGTGTACCTTAATGTAAAGTGAACACCTGTGAACCATTTACTAATGAGTTACTGGCATTAATAACATATGAAAGAGTACCTCAATGTTAAGTGCTCACCTGTGAACCATTTATTAACGAGTTACCAACATTAGTAACCTATGAAAGTGAAAAATGTATTAAGTGTCTGACATTAGTAACCTATGAAAGTGTACCTTAATGTATAGAAGACACATGTGAACCATTTACTAATGAGTTACTGGCATTAATAACATATGAAATTGTACCTTAATGGTAAGTGAACACCTGTGAACCATTTATTAATGAGTTACCAACATTAGTAACCTATGAAAGTGAACCATTTATTGAGGTGCTGACATCAGTAACCTATGAAAGTGTACCCTTATGTAAAGTAGACACCCATGAACCATTACTAATGAGTTACCAACATCAGTAACCTATGAAAGTGTACCTTAACCCTTTCGCACATACGATCAAACCATTGTGATTACACTAGGCTGGGCTCAGAAGCGTGTGATCAAACCGGTGCGATCTGTATTCGTGCTGCTGCTGTTTACCAGCAAAGAGGTACTGAAGTGGTTGTCATAATGAACCAGCTTCTCAAATAGTCTTTTCAACATCACAATATCTTTATTACATTAAGGTACTCTTTTATAAAATAATCAGTGCTAATTTATTACATTAAGTAGTCAAGTCAAGTAAATGATTACTAATGCCAAGGTACATGTCCAAAAAATGGTCTTACCATATTACATGTCTAAAAAAACATTGGTATGGTACTCTTTTGTTAGTTCAACAAAAAAGTAAAAATCGTGTTTTGATGCATTTGAGGCAGTGATTAACCTTTAACAGACTTTTTGTGTGTGCGTTTATTAATCATTGTTTTAATGATTCTTTTCACTTGTGACCATTTTCTGGGCAATGAAAATACTCACAGGTACCATTTAGTTCCACATACTTTCCTCATTCAACTCTTATTTCTAGCAGGTGCTGGAAAATAGCATCTTAAATTAGCCTTGATAATTACACAAGTCAGGTTCAAACGAATCTATGGCCCTTTGAAATTTTCTCCTCTTCTGCTCTTCCTGTGTTTGATATGGCGAGAAACGGTGGGCGAGAAAAGGCTGCATTTCTGTCCAAAGTTTTTGATCTTTTCTGACTTGATTAGGCAGGAGGAGTTTAAGAATCCACAATCCGCCACCCTATTCCAAACATTCAGGATCCCTTCCTCTCCAAGGGGGCACAGCAGACAAAAAAAAAAAAAAAACTCTCTGGCGAACAGCTATAAGATTATAAATTTATCCTTCTTTAACTGACTCTTTCCTCTGTCAAACTGTTGCATGGAGTCTTGCACCTTTCCCTTACAGCTCTTTCCTTAATGCTACGCTGTTTAGGCATTAATTACTGGTTTGCTTGCAACTACAGAAAAAAAGAAAACAAGAAAATAAGCAGTGTTTAGATAAACCCAAGTCTGCAGTATAATGGCAACATGTTGTGCACATTGGAAACATTTCACTTATACGGTAACATATCTGAGCAAGTAGGAAAAGACAGCACACATACAAAAATCACAAACATACATCAAGCTGTGCACTGAATTCAAGCATAATTCAACACGCCAAAGCAGTATCTATTAATACCAGCAGGTAAGCGTACAAACAGCACAAGGCCAGTCAAACAAAGGTTACGTATTAATTTTATTGCACCCATATTTCAGCTCTAATTGCCACAGGCAGCAATTAGGGTGTGTAACTTAATTTCAAGCGGGCAGTGACCCGTGAGATTGCCTCTGCCTTCAGACAAGGTGTTCAGAACGCAATATTTGACAGAACTTCATGAAGAACAGAATAAGCAGTGGGAGTTTTACATACTGTTTCCTTCTTCTTCTACTGCCTTTCACAGGCTTCTTAATTTCAGTTTCAAATTAATTCACTAGTCCCAAGAAATGGGACCATAAAGCATGAAAATTATCTTTGTAAGTGAAAAAAGTAGTTTTGAATTCATAAAAGAAATATAACAAAATCAGTCAGTCCCAGAGGGAAAGTTTTTTGCTTGCTTTTTTTCAATAGTTCAGGAGACTTAATGGAGTTCCCAGGTTAGTCTCATTAATATATCAGCTTTGTTTCAGATGTTTCTCCTAAAATTCCTTAGAAGAAATACAAACAGAAATAATGAGACCTACAGTAAGAGTATGAACCAGGAAAATGAGTGTGGATGGCAGAGCTCATTTAATTTGGTTTGTGAAGAGTTTGATGAGAAATATTTAAGACTAAATGTAAATATCTGACTTTTGACTGTAGACTTTTGGTATCTTGGCAAATCTGTGCACAGTGTGGGACATTGTTGCTGAAACTCAATATATTCCAAGGTCTGAGAAGAAGATTTTAGTTCCATTCCTTCTCCATTTAATCTCAATGGTGTCTAGGAGAAACGATTAATTTGAGATACTAAGAGATCTCATTTGTGATTTTTCTTTCCCATTGAAATAAACAAAATACAGAAATATTTGGGATCAGATATTTAATAAAGACAAGAGCACTCATAATTGGAAAGTGTCTTTTTTGAGGAAATTGGAATCATTCTTGTGGTCAGGATCCACAAAAGCTGTGGGCTCGCCTCTCTCAATTAGTATGTGACGAGTGAGACCATCTCGGGTTGACCTTGTCACAGGGGCTTAAATGGATGTTGTAATAAGATATTACTGGAAGGAAGTGACTGAGCCTCCATGCAGACTAAAGTATTACCCCCAAGAGTTTAAAAGAATAAAAAACTTCATTTCAAAGTCTGATAATGCTATTGAAGAGATACATACAAGACAACAAAGTGTGAATGCTTTAATTTTAGAATCTCAAAAATTGAGTCTAACACTTGAATTACTCCATGTGGATTCAAAAACACTCACAGATGTGTTAAATCTTTTCTTTTAGTCTTTATATTAAACTTGTTTGGTGAAACTTCCTGAGTGACTCACATTGACTTTTCAAGCTACCTTTGTTTTGTACTCTCTTCCCTTATTTCACCAGGGGAGAACAGGATAAGGTGCAGAATATTCTAAAATAATGAAGCTCTTAGAGTCACAATGAACCATGTCATCCATCTTTAGGACTGTCACCCTGATTCTATATTTGAATGGCTTCAAAGGAAACGGAGATGTGACGTGCCGACTTGTGTTTCGTTGGGAGTGTCTGACTTGTTTAATGTTTGTGAACTTCACAGGAGCAGCACAATGTTGTTTGCTCTCTTTATGAAGAGTTTTAGGTGTCTTGTTTGTGAAGATTTCACCCAAAACTTTAGGAATCCTGTATTGTGTCTGTTTTATAATGCACTCTATGAAAGTTTGAAGAGCACTGGGGTGAATTCTGGTAAACTGACATTTAGATGACTGTCAAAATTGGCCCAAATGACCTGCTATCACTCTAAAGTCTTTTTAAGGCAAGTCAAGTTACTTGGCCACCCTATTTGTAATGCTTCCAGACAGCTATTTTCTAGTCATAGGTCAGTTCACACAGTGCCTGTTTTTGCAAATTTTTTTATGCAAACGTATTAGATGGAGGTCTTTGAAATCTCGCTGTTTTTTTTTGTTTTTTGCGTCTCGTGCATGTGCGCCATGTACCGTGTCAAGTTAAAAGAACATCAACTTTTTAAAAAATGTCTTGAGACACCTGCATTCTGTCCCATTTTTTGCACTTTTTTTTTTTTTTTTTTTTTTTTTGCGATTAACATTTGTATTGATTCATCTATTAGAAAGGAACAGCAAAATATATATATATATATATATATATATATATATATATATATATATATATATATATATATATACAGGTGCATCTCAATAAATTAGAATGTCGTGGAAAAGTTCAATTATTTCAGTAATTCAACTCAAATTGTGAAACTCGTGTATTAAATAAATTCAATGCACACAGACTGAAGTAGTTTAAGTCTTTGGTTCTTTTAATTGTGATGATTTTGGCTCACATTTAACAAAAACCCACCAATTCACTATCTCAAAAAATTAGAATACATCATAAGACCAATAAAAAAAACATTTTTAGTGAATTGTTGGCCTTCTGGAAAGTATGTTCATTTACTGTATATGTACTCAATACTTGGTAGGGGCTCCTTTTGCTTTAATTACTGCCTCAATTCGGCGTGGCATGGAGGTGATCAGTTTGTGGCACTGCTGAGGTGGTATGGAAGCCCAGGTTTCTTTGACAGTGGCCTTCAGCTCATCTGCATTTTCTGGTCTCTTGTTTCTCATTTTCCTCTTGACAATACCCCATAGATTCTCTATGGGGTTTAGGTCTGGTGAGTTTGCTGGCCAGTCAAGCACACCAACACCATGGTCATTTAACCAACTTTTGGTGCTTTTGGCAGTGTGGGCAGGTGCCAAATCCTGCTGGAAAATGAAATCAGCATCTTTAAAAAGCTGGTCAGCAGAAGGAAGCATGAAGTGCTCCAAAATTTCTTGGTAAACGGGTGCAGTGACTTTGGTTTTCAAAAAACACAATGGACCAACACCAGCAGATGACATTGCACCCCAAATCATCACAGACTGTGGAAACTTAACACTGGACTTCAAGCAACTTGGGCTATGAGCTTCTCCACCTTTCCTCCAGACTCTAGGACCTTGGTTTCCAAATGAAATACAAAACTTGCTCTCATCTGAAAAGAGGACTTTGGAACACTGGGCAACAGTCCAGTTCTTCTTCTCCTTAGCCCAGGTAAGAAACCTCTGACGTTGTCTGTGGTTCAGGAGTGGCTTGACAAGAGGAATACGACAACTGTAGCCAAATTCCTTGACACGTCTGTGAGTGGTGGCTCTTGATGCCTTGACCGCAGCCTCAGTCCATTCCTTGTGAAGTTCACCCAAATTCTTGAATCGATTTTGCTTGACAATCATAAGGCTGCGGTTCTCTCGGTTGGTTGTGCATCTTTTTCTTCCACACTTTTTCCTTCCACTCAACTTTCTGTTAACATGCTTGGATACAGCACTCTGTGAACAGCCAGCTTCTTTGGCAATGAATGTTTGTGGCTTACCCTCCTTGTGAAGGGTGTCAATGATTGTCTTCTGGACAACTGTCAGATCAGCAGTCTTCCCCATGATTGTGTAGCCTAGTGAACCAAACTGAGAGACCATTTTGAAGGCTCAGGAAAACTTTGCAGGTGTTTTGAGTTGATTAGCTGGTTGGCATGTCACCATATTCTAATTTTTTGAGATAGTGAATTGGTGGGTTTTTGTTAAATGTGAGCCAAAATCATCACAATTAAAATAACCAAAGACTTAAACTACTTCAGTCTGTGTGCACTGAATTTATTTAATACACAAGTTTCACAATTTGAGTTGAATTACTGAAATAAATGAACTTTTCCACGACATTCTAATTTATTGAGATGCACCTGTATATATATATATATATATATGGAGTGGTGGTGGCGTAGTGGGCTAAAGCACATAACTGGTAATCAGAAGGTTGCTGGTTCAGTCCCCACAGCCATCACCACTGTGTTCTTGAGCAAGGCACTTAACTCCAGGTTGATCCAGGGGGATTGTCCCTGTAATAAGTGCACTGTAAGTCGCTTTGGATAAAAGCATCTGCCAAATATGTAAATGTAAATATAAATATATACAGAATCAATATTTAACCCTAACTATCCCCCACCCGACCCCCAACAACACCCCAGTGGTCACATAATTATAGACACACAACAAACAAAAAATATAAATAAATTAAAAATAAATAATAAACTAATCACACACATCTCCTCTCTCTCCACTGTCCCTCTCCGAGAGCCCTCCAAAAAAGACAGATATTTGCCCCATTTCTCCCCAAACAGGTCTACACTCCCCAGTCTTCTGGATATCCCCTCCTCAAGAGCTGCCACTCTGGCCATCTCTGAACACCACTCCTGAAATGGGGGTGCTCCAGCCGACTTCCAACTCCTTAAAATAATCTGTCTGGCAATCATAATACTAGTTAGGACCCAGTTTTTCATGTGCTTATTCTCCAAATTAATGACTGCTCCATCTCCTAAGGTGCAGAGTCTGGGGCAGAATAAAATTTGAGAGGCCAAAACCTTGCACATAAAACTCTGAATCCTCAACCAGAACTCTTGAATCTTAACACATCCCCAAAAGACATGGGTTGTGACCTCCATCTTCTGACTGACATCGCCAGCAGGTGGGTGTGTCTTTAAGACCAAGCCTATGCAATCTAGAGGGGGTCCAATGGACTTTATGTAAAATCTTAAATTGCATATGGAAAACCCTTGCATCTCTTGCACGTTTTTTAGAATCCTAGCCCACACTCCCTCCTCCAATACCAAGTTTAGATCTTTCTCCCATAATCTCTTAAGAGAAGCTGAAGTTCCATCCCCCAGACCCTGAATTAGCAAGGAGTAATACATCGATGCCTCATGACCTTTTCCAAAGGCAGTAATCACCACTCCCAGGGTATCTGCTGCTTTAGGGGGGTGTAAACCACTCCCAAAAACAGTACAGAGCAGGTGGCGCAACTGTAAATAATTATAGAACTGAGATCTGGGAATCCCAAAAAGTTGAACCAAATTTTGAAAGGATCTCAACACTCCACTCTCATAAAGGACACCGAGTGTAGTAACCAGCAAAAAGGGGACTTGTTGATGCATAATTTAGGGTTCAGCCATATGCTCGTGGCAACATTTAAAAAAAATGTCCAAATTAAACAGTCTGGATAATTTTGTCCATACCGAGTTCAAATGCGAGATAACGGGATGTAACTTAACTTCTCTGATTAATTTGATAGAAAGGCTCTGTAATGGTGAAATAGGGGCAAGAACTTCCTGTTCTATACAGAACCGGGGAGGGGCTCTCTCAGGTGGAAGCGACCAATGAGCCAAATGTCTGAGACCAAATGCATAATAATAAAATAAAATCTTGTGTAGGCCTAGCCCACCTTTGTCAATCGGCCTATGTAATTTATTGAAATGTAATTTGGGACACCCACCACTCCAAATGAAGGACTTCGCTATGCTATCAGATTGCTTGAAATAAGAGAGGGGGACATCTATAGGGAGAGACTGCAGCAAGTAATTGAATTTTGGAATACAATTCATTTTAATAACGTTAACTTTCCCAATCATAGATAAATGTAATGAAGCCCACCTGTCCACATTGCTCGAAAACCGTTTTATTAAGGGGTCAAAATTAACTCTAACTAAATCACACAATTTTGCTGGGAATAAAATGCCCAAATATTGTCAAAGACAAAGCTTCGGATTTAGACAAATTGACTTTGTATCCTGAAAACTTAGAAAAGGAATTAATAATTCTGTGGAGGCAAAGCATAGATCTAGTAGGTTCAGAGACAAATAATAAAATATAATCTGCATAAAGCAAAAGTTTATGTGCCATACCTCCCGCCACCACCCCTGGAAAATCCTCCTCCTTTCTTATCGCAGCTGCTAATGGATCCAGGGCAAGACAGAACAATAATGGGGAAAGAGGACAACCCTACTGAGTGCCCCTATTCAAAGTAAAATAATCTGAAATTAATCCATTTGATTGTACCGCTGCTACAGGGTGTCTATAAAGTAGCTTAATCCAACCAATAAATGTACTCACGAACCTGTACATTTCCAAAATCTTAAAAAGATAATCCCATTCTACCATATCAAATGCCTTTTCGGCATCAAGCGAGATGGCAGCGACCGGAGTCTAATCATTCACCACTGACCACATGATATTGATGAAACGCCTAATGTTGTCAGAAGAGCTGCGGCCCCTAATAAACCCCACCTGATCTATATGTATAAGAGATGTCATAACTTTACTTAATCGGTTAGCCAAAATTTTTGACAACATTTTTACATCTAGCTGGATCAGGGAAATTGGACAATAACTCTTACACTTGCTTGAATCTTTGTCCTTTTTAAGAATCAGACTGATCTGGGCTTGCATCATGGTTGGCAGAAGCTTTCCATTCTTTAATGATTCCGTATAAACTTCTAACAAAAGTGGAGCCAATTCTGTAGCATAAGATCTAAAAAAATTCAGCGGCAAAACCGTCTGGCCTCGGAGCTTTGCCTGAAGGCAAGGCCTTAATTACCTTGTCAAGCTCCTCCATGGCTATCTCAGAATCAAGATATTTTTTTTGCTCAGTCATCAGTAGACGAAGACATGGAACTATAGAGATCAAGATAGAATTCTTTAAAAGCATTAATATCAATGGCTGAGGTAAATATTTCACCACCGGCAGATTTCACTGAGGGAATGGTAGAAAAAGACTCTCTCTGTTTTATATATCTTGCCATTAGCTTCCCTGATTTGCCCCCCGACTCAAAGTATGACTGTCTTGCCCTGAACAACCAAAACTCCACTTTCCGTGACAAAATAGTATTATATCTGTATTTCAATTGGGTCAATTCTCTAAGGCCATCAGATGACATTCGGTGCTTCAGCTCTGCCTCTGCGCTTTTAATATTCCCTTCCAACTCCACGAGTTCACGTGCTTTGGATTTTTTGGTGAATGAGGCGTACTGTATGATCCGACCCCTAAGAACCGCCTTAAGTGCCTCCCAAGCCATGCCCACAGAGGATACTGAGGACCATTGGTCTCCATATAAACACTGATTTCAGTCTTTAACCTTTGTTGGAAATCAGGATTTTGCAAAAGCGATACATTAAAGTATCAACTATATCTTTATATTTCTTTTTCTCTGTATGTGGCAACATCTCTAAACTCACCAGGGCATGATCTGAGACTAAAATGTTTCCAATTGAGCAGTCAACAACAGATGAAATGAGGGATTTAAATATCAAGAAAAAATCTATTCTAGAACAAATCTTATGAACTGATGAAAAAAATGTATAGTCCCTACCAGATGGGTTCAAAACTCACCAAATATCTGCAAGACCAAGATTTTTACACATCCTGTGAAGCGTCACTGTTGCTCTAGGGGTCTTACACACTTTTGCTTCACTATGATCAAGGATTGAGTCCATCAATAAATTAAAGTCTCCTCACAATATTATATCATGAGGGGTGCCAGCGGTTTGCAACATCCCTTCAAGATCTATAAAAAAGCCCTGATCATCAGCGTTAGGTGCGTAAATATTAGCCAAAATCAACCTTTGCCCCTGAATGTCTGCTAAAACAATAATGACTATTCCTATTTTATCTTTAATCTGTTTGAGAAATTTGAATTGTAGATGTTTATTTATCAGTATAATGACTCCCATACTCTTACTTGAACCAACACTAAAGAAAACATGTCCACCCCATATCTTCCCAAAATTTTCAGCTTCCTGTGGGGAAAGATGCGTTTCTTGAAGAAAGACTATATCACATTTCGTACGCTTAAGAAAAGAAATAACCTTCCTTCTTTCATTCCATGTGGAGAGAGATAATCCACTCATATTAACATTTGACATATTGATATAATAAAAAAAAATAATTGTGTGTCAAAAGCAAGATTATACAGACCACATTCCCCATTAATGCAACAATCAAACCCCGAACTTCCCCCCGAACAAAACAAACAGAAAAAAGAAAAATGTGCACATTAACCCTGCGCACGACAGTGCCAACCGGCATCAATCCCTCTAAACTCAGGTCCATGTACACATACGAGAGCCCCCGTGACAACTTTGCCATCAGATTGCTCAAGTACGCTGCTTCTGCACAAATTTTGTGAGGCAAAGTTACATTACAGAAAATACTTTGTAAAACAGACCCCAGCCAACAGGCAGAATAAACAAAAAGAACATGTAGATTCATTCACAGAACTGTCTTGAAGGTGTGTTCCTCCACAAAACAAACTCCATCTGATATAAATCCGTTCAGTTTCCTCGGACAGACAGACAATTGTTCAGTGAGCCAGCTGTTATGAGTGCAGCAGATGATGTAATCATTCTAATGTCCCTGAAAAATACTCCACAAAAACAAACTCCAGCCAACAGGAGGCATAAGCACAAAGAACGATCAGATTCATCCACAGCTGACCCGAAGCAGTATTATTCAACAAAAACTCCAGCCGCTAAGTGGAGCCAGCACATAAAGAAACAAAACAGGCATCCCGGTTCCTCGGATGATCAAGAGTCAAATTCATTCTGAGGCCTCGTTAAAATAAAAAACCATGACTTACTCAGTCTGTCACCTTTATAAAAGACATCCTTTATGTGAGCATGTAGATATTTTGCGGTCATCCATAGTGTCCATTCTCAATCTGGCCAGGAACTTCAGTGTAAAAGTGATCTTCTGTCAATGCAAAAGTTTCTTGGAGTGTCATGCCACAAAACAAACTCCAGCCGCTAGGCGGAGCCAACGCAGAAAGAAACAAAAAATGGTGCCCAGCTTCCTTAGACAGTCGAGACACTGAACAGCAAGTCGGTCCACTCACATAAGAAATGCCCAATGGTTTACTCACCCATAGTTTGTATGAAGGCCAGTGCCTTTTTGGGGCATAAAAATACTTTGCTGCTGTCCTTGGTGTCTTTTCTCAGTTTGGCCGGAAACATCAGTGCAAAAGCGATCTTCCGTTGATGTAAGAGTTTCTTACATTCCTTGAACCGATCATGAACACTCTCTTGTCGAATTCGCAAAATCCGGGAACAAGAAAATATTGTGATTCTTCCAAGAAAGCATTCCTTTGCTCCTTGCCTCGCGTAACACAAGATGTTTATCGGATGATCTCAGAAATCTGGCCAGAATTAATCGGGGCCTGTCTCCCTCAGCAGATCTGTGAGCCGGGACTCCAGCTTATGGCCTGTTATGTCGAGCAGACTCGGGAAGAGCTCGTCCAGGAATTTCACCATATCTCTGCCCTCTTCATGCTCAGGAATTCCAACAATCCGTATATTGTTCCTTTGGTTCCTATTTTCGAGATCTTCCAGTTTTTCCAAAATGTATTCCAAGTCTGTTTTGGACACGGGTGGATTAACGGATAATTCCCTTTCTGATGACTCCAGATAATCGATTTGTTTCTCAACATCTGCCACTCTTGTGACCAACTCGAGATCCTCCAAGTCAGCAACAACCTTCGTCAGCATCACCGAGATGTTGGACAGTTGACGCTGGATTTCTTCTCCCAACGTGCTTCCCAAATCGAGTCCCTGGCTCGCAAGGCCGCCAGAGGCCTCAGCTTGAGCACGTAAGTGTCTTTTAATGTCTCCAGAGTCTGAGGATATTGACTTCTTTGCCATGTTTACCTCAAAGAGCAAATATGTAACTGGGTGTATCGAATCTCACCGTTTATAACATGAAAATAATCAAAAAAACCAGCAAAGTGCGCAGAGCTAGTCGCTCACATGTCTGCTTCTCGCATGGCATCACGTGACCTCCACATCTACCTTTTTTTAATGCAAGAGAGCACGTACAAGTACAGCTCCTGTCTACATGAATGGGGAAAGACCAAAATCTCCAAAACGTTTGGTCAAGATTACTATCAAACATATTTAAAATCATAAATTGGTGTCATAAATTGTCCTTCTTTAGTTCAAATCCAATAAAATGCTATTTTTCAGGCTGGACTAGCAACTGAGAATATACTTTCTCAAATAAACTGAGAGGTGATATCTCTGTAAAAAAAGGCATTTGATTTTTTAATGGTAAGGCAGGACTTACACCCCCACAGCCGCCATATTAGCATTACAGTTTCTCACATGAATATATACAAATGACCAATCCCATCCTATTATGTCACCGATTCACCCTAAATCAGTAAATAAGGCTTATCTATCAGGATTTTTCCTCTATTTGTACAATGCACAAAGGATTTGTTTTTCTTATTCTCAAACCAATTTAAACTGATGGCATTTCAAACTCGAAGAAGCTTGGAACAGCTCGTTTTGTTTTAGTTTCATAATTTGAAGCTATTGCCATTACTGAAAAAACTTGTCTACCAATGTTAGACAGCTAGATCTGTGGTTCTCAACCAGGGGGCCGGGGCCAGGGCCACTGGGGGTCTCAGCAAACTTCCAAGGGGGCCTCAAGATGACTTAAAAATATAAAATCTAAATGAAAGAATCAAAGACGTTTGAGACCTACAACCAATGGTGATTCTAATGGTTATATGTCACAGAAAACCAAATGCTTAATTTGGCAATAACGCATATACGCAAATGGGTGTACATTGAAAAAACATAAGATGTAGTGACTCTACATCAGTGCAGTAGTTATGACCCAGTAGGGAAATGTACAATTCTGTAAACTGGCACGAATTTCTTTTACACTTGCACTAGGACATACTTTTTTGTTTAACAAGAACATCAATATTTAACTCAAAATGTTAATTGACTGTATAAGGTATACATTTTAGGTGCTGTGACTGGTCACCTTTTTTCTGTCACTAGTTCACTTTAAATGATCCTGCAGTGTGACATACATTTTACAATTATTCCATGTTATCTCTAAATTAATATAAGGTTATAAAAACTGCATACATCACAATGACAAAACAATTAGAAAAATGTTGTTTAAAAAAATAGTTTTAAGGGGAGTACAGCATGTTACACTGCAGAATGTGTAAAATTCCCAAAAGCAGACCTATTACATGTCAACTACCCATCTACTGTAGGTCCATGTAGGCTGACCAAAGTGATTACATTCTAGCTTTATATTAACTGGCTACATCCAATGGCCAGGATTAAGGCAGCATTTTGTAGATGCATCTTTAGTCTAGTGCATGGCTTAATCAATATGTCCATTTTAAAAATGGGAACTAAATACAAGGAAAGAAATGTCAAAGACAGCTTGACCATGTGATTGAGCTGGGTTGATTATTACAACTGATATGAAAGGACATGCAGAATATTAGAATATTAGAACATTCGTATCATGTTATGTGCGTGCACGTGTGAGATGTGCCAAGTCATTTCATGGCATTTAATCAAAGAAATGCAGTGCCGTATTAATCAGGTGGAGGGAATAAGAATGGCATGAGAGAGAGAGAGAGAGAGAGAGAGAGAGAGAGAGAGAGAGAGAGAGAGAGAGAGAGGAAGAGATGGCACACATTTATGCCGCATGAGCGGGTAAGTTACGGGACAGCTGGCTGGGTGTACCACTTGCGCATAGCGCCTTTCCCCTCCCTTGAGGTGAAAATGTGTGCTCTTGACTCCCAGTCGTGTTCACAGACTGTGATCCCTGGATGACTTTCCTCCTTAGCCCTCTGGCAGTTGAGTTTGTGGAGAAACTCGCTGACCGGCCTAGTACGTGCGCTAATGAGCCCCTGTACTGAGGTAGGTGCTCCACATGTGCTGGCTCCCCGAAGGCAACCCCATGTGATATCTTCTGCAAATTCGTTTCCCTGTCAGTAAACTGTGTCTTCCTTGGCCATGCTCTGTAGAAACTCCTCCCCCTTCGGGTAGGACCGACCATGGGACCTCTCCACATGACATACTTCCGACAAGACTCGGTAAGACCATGTGATGTATTCCACTTAAAATACCCCCCCCCCCGTTGGGCGGGGTGTGGTCTCCGCGGTGTCTTCCCCTTGGGAGGGACACCCCCCAACGCAGACACTTATGGCTCCCAGTCAGTTAACAAATTCCACTCTTTTTGGGGAGAAAAGAGAGGGAAAGAGGCCTCGGCTGGGCTAGCCTGTCCCTATAGTTGGGCAGTCGACTTGTTCCTGATGGACCGTTCGATGCTCATAAGAGCATTGGGGAAGGTTACGTGATGGCCTGATGCGCTGGCTACGAGGCACACAGCGGTCTGGCCGTCACACACCGCCAGTTCACGTAACACAGTTCAGAGAGTTGTGGCGTTTTGTATAGGGACCCCTATATCGACACAATGTCGAGTGAGTGACAGATAGGGAACGTCATGGTTACTTTCGTAACCTCCGTTCCCTGATGGAGGGAATGAGACGTTGTGTCCCTATTGCCACAACGCTGAACTACCCACTGAAATGGCCGGGACCTGGTCTCGGCTCCTCAGCACAAAACCTGAATGAGTGGTTGCATACCAGCTCCTTTTATACCCGTATGTCCGGGGGAGTGGCATGCAAATTCCACTCGCCAATTCTCATTGGCCTTTTTTAAAAAAAAGCAGAGGTGTTTGGGGCTCCCTAGATTGACCCTTAGTGTCACTACATTGACACAACGTCTCCATTAGGGAACGGAGGTTACGAAAGTAACCATGACGATTTCTATGCCCAGCCTTATTTTTCATTTTTGGGTGAACTAATCCTTGAAATACCAAATAAATGAAATCTGTAAATGTAAAGCATATTGAATATGAATAATATGAGCTTGTAATGTTCTATCATAATATGTCAAATGTGAGTTGTTGTTTAGTATTGCAAAAACAGAAGTGCAAAATATTTTTGTCTTTTTAATCTTGCATTTTCATTAAGGCTCTCTTAAAATGTTTAATCTTGTATTTTCATTAAATAAAATAACTAAATTATAATTCAAAATAAAAAAAACAATATGGCCTGTCATGTGTTCAACAGATCTCATCCACATTCAATGGAAATTATTTATTGTTAGAACAATAAAATAGTTTTGTACCTCTTTATAGATTTTTTTAAAGCATAGTTACTTGGCAAAACAGTGATTTGATGATAAAATATCGGCATCGGCGATGTGTTTTTATTTTTTATTTTTTTTGGCTAAAATCGGTATCGGCCAAAAAAGTTTATAATGGTGCATCCGTAGAAAAAACCTGCATGAAGATTTTTCAACACTCTCCCACTCCCACACTTGTGTTCTACTGAAAAATTAACAGCTAATGTTTTTGGAATGATATGAGCCTGAGTAAATAATAACAGTATTTTCTTTTTTTTTTTTTTTATTGAAGTATCACTTTAAATAATAGATTTGAGTTGAAAATTGTGAAATAGTAAAAAAGTGAATTTGTATTGTCTTTAGTCTCTTTTGACAGAATCATAAAAGACCTTCAAATATTTCCATTTATTAAAATGGCATGTGTATGACAAGGTTATCATGCTGGAGTAATGGACCCATTTGTGTTGGTGTGGAGCCTTCAATTACACTGTCATCTGCTCTTAGACAGAGGTGGTTCAAATGAACATGTAACCTCTTGTTTGAATGAGGCCAGGGTTTTACATTCAGCCTCCTGTTTTTTTTCTTTTGCAAAGAGGATTTGTTAAACCTTATAAGGCCAGCGGGAAGGAAAAGTAATTTCTGTGGCAGAACTTTTCCCCACAAGCCTGGGGCGTTTGTTTTAGGAGGCTTGGGGGCTTAAATTTCACTCATCTTATCAGAATGTGCTTGCATATGGAGCTTTGCAGGGCATCTATGCATCGTAAAATCCTCATGGCAATGACAGATATCAACCAAACACTCTCATCCAGACCGCCCAAGGTACTTATACAAGAAAACAACAATTATTGGACAAAAGTTACAGATTTCATGCACATAAAAATAAATAAATAATTTATAGAATGTGTTAATAACAATATTTGTTGCCCAAAACAATGGTTTGATATTTTTGTACATAATCTTTTACATTTTTGCTGTTTCATGAATTATTTAGCATTTTATTTAATTGTTGTACTGTTTATATTTTGCTGAAAAGCCTACAATATAATAGACTGTTTAATGGCAGGTTCCATCTGGGCATGTTGTCACAAAAGGTCAATATTTTTTCAGGGGTGGTTCTAGGGTCAGTGGATATTCATATTGGAATATAATACACTTTGTGATAAAAGTTTAAATGTTACATCTGTGAGGTCATTTATATGAAGTAAATCTTTAAATATTACTGAAACTAAAACTAAAAGGTCCCACTAACTTTTGTCTCAGACTCAAATATCCTCAAAGACCAGAAGATGCATGCTTTGATATATACTTTAAAACATGTCCCTTTCTGTAGTTCAACACACATTGTGTCCAATTGACAGTTTTGTATAATTAATTTGTCTGTTGTTTTTAAGTTATTTAGAAGTTAGCCGGCTTTAAATAGGCTAAAAAAGGTGCTTATGAGAAAAAATTGTGGTGACTCTTTACAATAAGGTTCCATTCATTAACATTAGTTAATGCATCAGGTATCATGAACTAACAATAATTTTATATGTTTCACAGCATTTATTAATGCTTTTTTAGTATTTGTTATAACTGATACTTTCGAAAGACTGGTATCATCACTTATATACTGTACATTTTACTTAATATTAAAATTAGGGCTGTGAATCGATGTACATTTTTTAAACTAACTAGTCGCAGAGTTTTCTGTGATTAATCGCGATTAATCATGATACACAGTACAAACAAACATTAAAATATAATCACATTGTCTCAAAGAAATTGGTAAGTCATCATTTATTTTAATTATTTAAATAGGTACATTTTAAAATGTTTCAAATCTTTTGCGGATAGTTAATTAAACACATTTTTACAGGTATAAATCTTTGATACAAGTATACAGTAGGTATCCAACCAGAATGACCCTTACTATCGTGGGGATTAACGCAGTGGTAAAACTTTATATTCTCACACGTGAGGCTTGTTCGCAAAGGAGGTGAAAAGGGACACTTTTGGCACCACTGTTTAGTGTGAAGAAAGTGAGAGTTATTATGATTAATATTGTTAATATTATTATTTGTATTGTATTTTTTTACATTTTGATGTGTTGAAGGATATCTAACAATGCAAAATTAACATGCCATTGTTTACATGACATAAAATCAGTGGACATGCTGTAATTAAAAGTTAGGCAAAATCTTCTGCCGTTTTCCAGTAGACGTTTTTAATAACAGAAATGAGCAGTTTTAATTGATATCAAGCTTTATTGGCAAGATAAACTTAAATGTACATTTTAAGACACTATACAGTACACATATAACTATATACAGCTATAAAACTAAGTAAATGCTTAAATTTAATTTGATAAAGTTTAAAATCTCAAAACTATTATTTTCGCTGGCTGCCTCCCAGTCTCTATCATGCACACGCTGGGTCCCTATAGCATGGTTTCGTATTCGACTGTGGTTTAGATGACAGTGAGTAAGCGTTTTCAGGTGAAGAGATACGGCAGCTCCCACACCTGGCTCACTGCTTGCGGGTGAAGTTTCCATGCTTAGAACAGTAAATCCGCTCCCATGTTTATAATAATCACAATCATTTTCTGTGCTAGAATATGCAGTCGAGTCAAGCGTGTACCTTCTGGGAATTTATATATGTCAATTTTAGCCACAAGAAGTGGGAAAACATTAGTGAAGGTTCAGGAAGTGGGGGAAAACAAAACGGATGCTGCATTAATTGCAATAATTCTTTTAACGTGTTAATTTCTGTGATTATCATGTTAAAACAATTAATGCAATTAATGCAGTATCCATTTTGTGGGGGTTTTTTTTCACTTCCTTATACTTCACTAATGTTTCCCTAAATCCTGAGGCTAAAATTGGCATATATGCATTTCCAGGAGGTACACGCTCGACTTGATTGCACATCCTAGCACAAAAACTGATTATACAAACTTACATTTCCCAGCCCTAATTACAACATATTTATACTGATATCGAAGTACTTTGGCATCTCTACAAGATGATAAAAACTTTAAGGCTGTAAGATAGACCAGATACACCACAACTAGCGCTGTCCATGTCTTTTTTCCTGGGCAATAACAGTAAAAGTATTAATTACCTGTTTTGTAGCCGTGACTTCAAGGTATGTGTCTATACAGAAATTGACTTTCAAAAACAAACCTATATCCTGAGAAATATTCACTGGAGTAAACATCTAGCTCTGGTCTCCCCTACAGTATACTGTATTTTCTGTGTGAGCATATGTGTGTTCTAATCCATCTAAAAACAGCTGCATTGTATTTCTCCTTTGTTGAATTTTAGGATCAGAGTCTTATAAAGCTTCTCTGCCAGCCTGCAAAGCTCTGCAGGTGGTTCACGTTTGCCATAAATGTGCAACGCTATCACTGATGCCATAGAGCAGGAACTGCAGGAGCGTGCCTGTGTGCCTCAGGCTAAATCAATAACTATCAATCTCTCCAATAACCGGGCATTTCCTTTACTTTTACTGCCAGTGAAATGTGAGCCAGCTCCTATACAAGGATTTCAGGATTTGAGGGTGGCTGTGTCATTTTTACACTTCGAATTATCAGCATCCGCTATGATTAACAAAATTTTCATCGCTCATAGCACACTCCATAATATTATGTAGCATGATTTATGTGAATATTACGACGCACAACTTATTTATGATATTGAGTTGCCGGGCTCAGCGGGTATTAGATTTTTTTTTTCTTGTTATCAATGTTTCATTGTTGATTGATGACTTTTGCTTTAATTATTTATTGAAATACTGTAAGTAGATGATAATTAGAGAATATTCAGACCAAAGAAAGTGCTGATGTGAAGGGCAGAACTAGAGGTTGACAAAGTTCATGAGGTCTGCTCAGGATTCAGCAGCCGTGTGCGCTGAACTGCAAGATCTGGTCAACTGCAAACAGCCTTGTGGCATACTAATTATACACTGACACATGCTATGCATGCTTCTACACTTCTAGTTTATCATAGCGAATGTTTTTTCACTGGCTATTAACATGTATATACTTCTCAAATGTTGGACCTTTTGCTACTTTTATTGATAGTTATAGCAGAGAGAGAGAAGACAGGAAATTATGCGGAATTGAGGAATGGGAAATGACATGAGCCGGACTAGAACTCGCATTGTCCAAGTGAGCGCCACAGGTTAAACTTCATGTGTGATAATTGCTTTTTGGGGGGGGGGGGGGGGGGGGGACGACGACGACACTAATCAGCTGTCCCACTTTTGCCTATGGTATTTCAGGGCATGAGTTTTTAAATTAAGGTATTGTCATTCTTTTCAGTGCAAACACACCCTTTTTCAATATAAATTAGGCTCATTATAGATTATGCCTTTTTCAGCGATGAGTGCCTGGTGCAACTGATGTTGTGCTATTACTTACCATAGAAAGCAGGCGGTAAACATAACTGTATTTAGGAGACAATCTGGTCTCATATAAACACTTTACTATATATACTGTATATTTTTGCAAAATGATTTTTACATGGCACATTGTACATAAAGCAGCAGTTTCCTGGTGAAATAAACTCTAGAGGCGGTAGACAACAACTTCCTCTTTCACACAAATCTCAAGTTAAACGGCAGATTATCAGTTCATAAACACTTACTTTTTGCCTGTTCATCATACAATACTATATGATGACATCAAAACATTTACTATAGTGCATTACTTGTAAGGTGATACATTTTAATAGAGCTGTCAGAATTAACACGTGCAGGCGATAAATTAAAAAAGTTTAAAGCATTAATTTTTCTTAATCGCGATTAATGCATTCACCGTTAATACAACATAACCAGCATAAACACTGGTTTGAAAGGCGGAACCTTTGTAATGTGGCTGCCCGGAGTCATTGCACTGATGCACACACCACAACACACACACACACACACACACACACCAGAGCCCTTCTACCAAGTGGAGCCTAAGGGTACGTTTACACAACAATGATGTACTAAAAACGGAAAAGTTTTTCCTTTGCATTTTTGAAAATTTCACGTACAGACGACAACGTTATCAAAACGATCCTCGTTCACACGGATCCGCGAAAACGACTAAAACGCTGTATTATGCATGCCAGGCCAGTAGTTGGCAATGTCACTTTGTAAAGAAACACTACGCTACTGCGCACGTAAGCATTCTTCTACAGAGCGGTGAATACAAACAATGAAGATGGTGAAAGCATCGAGCAATTTTGTCTGGACGGACGATGAGGTTGCTTTATAACTACAATTACTTTGCTGGAGAAGCGACAATAAATTCAAAATCTTGAGCAGCACAAACACAGTCCTGTAGTCCACCACTGTAGTTTTGAATGTCTCGCGCACATGCCTATAGACGGAACTCTCAAGATTATTCAATAAACTCTGCTCATTTTTACCATTACTTCGTCTCCTGCCTTCTTCTGTATTTCCCCTGCTGACTCTTGGGCTGGTAGGAGAGTAAGTTAACATAACAAGCTGTTGACTGGTTTTGGATATCAGACAGAACTCTGATATATGGATATCTTCTGATGGAGAGAGAGGTCATGTGTACACTGGATCTAACATGCATTTTTACTGCCTCATGTTTTCATATTCTAAGCATATCATTGAATACTGTACATGGCATCACATCTCTGTTTATAGGCTATATACATAAGCGGTGGGTGAATGAATTGCAGGGTAAAAGGTACATCAAATAAAATTAAGTAAATACATAAGTAACATTTAAAATACAAATACATTTTTCCCATATGAATCCATACATTAATTTCAAGATTTTCAAATTGCAGGTTCTGCCTACTGTACAATGTTCACGCTCCATACAGAACACTCCAAATGAATAAATTGTTGATTATTGTTATTTGCACAGACCCCAGTATTCATATTGATAATTAAACATCTCAAATTGATGCCTATCAATCCATCATTCTTTATATAACACGTAATACGTGTGCGCATGACATCATCTTTTTGTTTACATGGAGACGATAACAGCATCGTTTTCAAAAACTTGCACTTTGAAACCCGTTTTCAAAGGTTTGCGTTTTCAGGCCCCAAAACGCCGTTGTCGTGTAAACGAACAGCCAAAACGCATTAAAAGTTTTCCGTTTTTAGTTGAAAACGTTGTCGTGTAAACGGCCCCTAAAGCTTAGCATAAAATAGCATAATGCGGCAGTCTCATAAACATTCTATGGGTGGTAATGTCGTAACACAATAATTGACTTTTAAGTGCTCTCCTAATAGAGCCACGGAATCTCTAAGTAAATAATATAAATAAATTAAATAAAGGAATCTCTGCACACACATACAACAGCACTTCCATTATTAAATGACAGAGAAAGGACACCTTAATGCTATGTAAGGCGTGTTTTAAATGTAATTACCACAGAAGCAAGTCAAGTCTTAACTAACACCAAAATGTAGAATGAGATGTTTTTGTCTGCAAGCGCATTTACTGTGGAGTTTAAAGCAACGCTTGCTGCTGGCGTCGATGCCCTGATGCGAATCATGAACGTAGCTTCACAATTGCTGTAACAAAGCAGATAGCCACAGTTTACCGGCAGACTGTGAAGGATGAGAGTTTAAGAGATTTAAAGGTGATGAATACTGCCTGTAATTTTTAAATAATTGTTGACAGAGACCTTGATAAGCTGGTTCAGGTAAGATTGATAAGGGTTTGAGCTAAACTCAGCAGGACAGTGCCCCTTCAGGATCGGAGTTGAATTGTCCCAGTCTACTGCATCCTGCACAACTGAACACTCAAAACCGATCTGCAAGCTGAAAAAATGCTTCAGTTCAGATTTCTGGGCATGTTTATGTTGTTACCTGATTTACATAATTCCTTCAGTGAATCTGGTGCTAAAACAACGTAAACAGCATGTGCAAATAAATGACACTATCAGCGGGCACAATTCATCCTTAAAACTGTACATATCTGGATATTTTGTGTATGTTGAGAGAGAATATCAAATGCAGGCAAAACTAGTTTTCAGCTTTTCTTCTCTGGCAGGTGTCAGGGCACTATTATAACATTCCATAAGTGCATCATAATGGCTGAATGTTTGCAGCAAGTTTTTCAGCAGCTGGACTCAAGTGAGACTTATGAATTAATAACATGTCAAAAATTGTATTTTAGTCACCAGTCTATCCTGTTCATATTTTACTACATTTGTGCTGTTGTGGAGCACATCAGTACCCGGTGCACCTGTTTTACCTTTCCATTCAATCTTTTTTGTGCTGATGAGCAAAAAACTCACCAAAAACAAATGATTTGCATCATAGCAGTGACAGGAGCCCAGAGTGCAGGAGTCAGCAATGTGTGTGGCTCTTGGGTGTGTTTTTAGTGCTCTAGCAGTGCCCTTACCAGATAGTAACTCTGCAGACATGCCGTCAAAGAGACACAAGGTGCAAAAAGAGAGGATGAGAGTTTAAACTACTGTCATTCACTTTTTCATTAAAGGTATAGTTTGCCTAAAAATAAAAATAAAATCTGTCACCATTAACTCACCTACACTCATATGTTCCAAACCCATATGACTTTATTCCGTGAAACACAAAAGTAGAATGTTTGTCCCAGTCACCATTCACTTTCACTGCACCTTTTTTTCCAAACCATGAAGGTACATGGTGACTGAGACTGTCAGTCCAGGGGCGGTTCTAGAGGGGCGAAAGGGGTGGCCGCGGCCCCCGCCGGACAGAAGCCTGGCCCTCTCATTGCCCCCCCCAGATATATACTGATATAAATTAGTGTTTTATAAATAGATTTCATAGTTACATTATTCTCTGTGAAATAACAAGCAATATATTCTGCACTGGAAGTTGAGTTTTTCAGTGAACTTGCATTTATGTCTGTTCTGTTTTATAGAGAGCTACTGTAGGGCTTTAGAATACTTGGAAAACAGTACTAAAAGTTATAAGGACAACTTTTATGGTACTTTTTCAACCTTTCAATGCTTGATTACCCCAGTTCCTATTGACTTTTGTTATAGAACACCAATATGATATTGTAAATAAATATTCAATGACATGAGAGTAAGCTTTTTTTTTTGGGGGGGGGGGTGAACAATCCTTTAAGGTTTGAAGTGAAATATTGTATTATATTGGGTTCCTGTTGCTCAACTGACAGAGCATACTGATAAAACGTATACCTTAAATGCACCATTAATTAAGAAAACAGCGTCTGCCAAATGCATAAATGTAAATGTCATTTCAAGTCAGGAAGTTTGGCTTGTATAGTTCACCTCTTAATACTTCCTCCTGAAATGTCATGAGTCAAGAGCTGAATTATATAACTGGATGAGTGTTATCAGACTTTAAGGAGTGTCGGCTGTGACTAAGTCTTCCTTTGGGGTTGGTGTCATCACCATCAGCTGATCACGCTTTCGTAGGTTTGGTCTCAGAGGTGATGAAACAAAACATCATTATATATAAAAGTTTTAAATTTTGATGTAGTAACAGTGAAGCAGTGAGACATACAGTAAATAGAAGCATAAATGTGATTTGTTGTTCAAATTAAATCCTCTATTTCTTATTTGTAACATCGGATACATTTCGTAATGTCATATCCTGGGCCTAGTTATAGCATTACATTTTGGCATAAAATGAGTTGATGTTGATTTATAGGTTTGTCTAGAATGCAAATGTATTTTAACAAATTTATTAAACTGAAATATTTAACATAAACACATGACACACAGAACATTTTTGTATGACTGCAAAATATTACCCTAAAAACATTCCCACATAAAGGTAGAAAATGCCCCTGAAAAACATCTCCATGGGGCAAATATTAATAATAATAAATACCAAAACATAGATTCTTTCAAAAACAAAAGGGTTTTGCTGCACAGGTTCAAATAGGAACGTCTGTAAAGTTCAGTTCGACACATGGCTTCTCTCTCTACACCCTGCTGCTCTTCCCAGGCTGGTGGGAGGTTGAAACGCTCCTCTGAGATGTTTGCAGGGCACAGCTGATGAGAGCTACAGCCAATGTTTTATGAATCTGTAATGACCATCATATTTCAGATAGTCAGGCCCGTATGTTGTGTACACCATGCTGAAAACCAATTTCCCTCATGTTGGGATCAACTTCGCTTTCATCCAATGAGCCATTTCTTTTGTTACAGTGCACAATGCAACTAATCACTCCCATTTTATGATCCTCAAATGAGGTTTTAAAACTTTCACTTGTAGCTATTCAATATGAATTGTATTTATAGTTCTACAACAGTAAGTTCTGATCCTCTAATTTGATTGGACAAGCGGTGTTCTATGTGCTGATATTTAGCATTTTCAAGGCTAGAAATAGCATTTTAGCTTAGCGTAAAGCTAAATGTTCACATGGCAATTTACGCAAGGTTTATTTCTATTTCTGCTGCTGTAAACTTACTACTCTGTCTGCTCGAATTAATGTAACACTTCTTAAGGAATTGTTTCACCACTGTTCAAACATTTTTTGGATCGCATCATTTATATGGATAAATGTTTTCCAGCTGCATAGACCAAATATTAAATGGAACAAATGACAATAAAATGCAAAGTAATCTCTTCATTAATCAAAATACTTTTTGATTGTAACTGTATTCTGATTACCAATGATTTAAATTGTAACTGTAGTGGAATACAGTTACAAATTTTTTGTTATTTAAATGTGTAATCCCATTACATGTATTTCGTTACTCCCCAACCCTGATTATAGCCATGCTGGTATTCAGTACATAAGCACTCTTGCTCATGTGATATTGTTTAAATAACATAGTTTTGATGATTTTGAGCAATTTGACCGAGATTGAAATTTAAAAAAAAAAAAATGATAATAATAAAATAGAAACCCTGATGTTACTTCCTGCTTGTTTTGTCATTTATAAATAGCAACAGCATGTGCAAATCAGATCATTGCCATGAATTCAATTCAGTTGAATATAGCTAGAATGAATCATCTGGAGAACTTGTTACGTTATAATGGGGAGACAAGGCACAATGGTTTAATTATCTTACTGTGAGATCTGTGCCAGGGCTGGAAAAACCTTATCTTAATGTTTACTCTTCCCTAATTTTTCCATATATTTCAATAGTCACACGAGATTTCCACAACTCCCTCTGATATTCAGGAACACAGTGTTGTTGGCTGGCTCCAGTGAGGAAGGGATTTGGCTGACCTGAGTTCCTACCAATCTGTTTGCTCTACTCCCATGTAAACTTTCAATAACATTCTTATGAAGGAGAAATATTTGGGCTCAGAAGAATCCCTCCTGTTGTTGCACATAGGGAACCACCAACAGTTTCATTGTAATACAGCTGGATGTAATAACTTATGGGTCAAAATTCATATAAATGAACAAACAGGGGGAAAGGGGGGTGATTTTGCAAACCCATGAGACTCCTACATTTGCATCGCCATGTGAAAGAAAACAAAACAAAGCAAAAACAAAACAAAAACAACCTACAGCCTTCATTCATCCAGAAATGAAGATCATTAATAACCCAAGGTCATTCCCATCACCCCTTTGACATCCATTCTTTAAATATGTATAAAAAATTATTCAAAAGCATATTAATATTTATTGCAATTTCCATTTGTAACTCTGCCGATGGAACAACACAAGTCAAATCTATTTTTATTGACAGTGTCAAATTTGCAGAGAAACAGGCATTGGAAGTCTAGATGTAATTAGTGCTATTGACTGAACAAATCCCAATGGAGCCAGACATTTGGATGAGAATCAATATCAATTCAAACTAAGAAACAGCACAAATAAACAAATAGGATACCACAGGAGAGTAAGAAAGGCTGAAAAACGTCTACATTTATGGGGTAAAAGACAGAAAAACGAAGCTGTCATGATGTGTTTTGCATCCTCTGATTCACCTCTTCATTTAGAACTTATGTCTTGAGTTTATTGTGGCAAAAGCAGTCTGCAGTATTCATTTTCCTACCAGCATAAATCAAACTCTCCATGACCCAGGTGTAAGGTTTCAGTTTCCTTCCCTTGCATAACCCTCTGATGAGAGATCCACAAACTGTCGTCCTTGGCAATAATAGTAAGCTTTGATCGACTACATAAGACTGTGGGCTGGACTTTTGTTAAAATACATTTTGGTAATGACGAATAGTAAATTAGAGGTGCTGTCAGGACAATGGCCCATGTTTGCTTTAGCCAATTAGCAAACTAGCCAATCACAAACTGTCCCTGCCTGTCAGTAATTTTTCATGTTCGGATTTGCTGATATCAGGTTTGCTATCATGTCTTTTGAGGGCATGGAATTGAAGAGAGGGTGTGTTATCGTAATGGAGGAAGTTAGCTAAACTGTTAAAAAAGTTTATAGCACCTTTAAATATTCAATTACTTATTCATATAAATAGGTCTATAAAGCACAAGTACAAGTAACAGGTCTTGTGGTGCAAACATTTTCCATTTTGCTATTCTTTCATCACCATTTGCCATTTCCAAAAAAACATATCAACCTTAAGTTGAACCCACTTTGACAGGCGTCTTTCTAAACATGGCTGGTAGCAGATAGGTCAAAGAAACTGCAGGAAGATTCATTTTCTCCTCTGTTTGAACCTCCCCTATGTCTCTGGGGAGGGGATACAACCCGGTCATAAACCCAGGACATGTCACATTATTTATTTATTTAAAGTGCCATGCAATTTCTGTGACACCTTATGAAAAAATTCTGTATTTGTGGAAAAGTAGCATGAGATCTGTTACTGGAGACACCATGTAGCCTTGTGTTGCTATGCAAGATATCACTTACTTCTCTCCTGAAGATTTGCACTTACCTTGTCAAAGGCATAGATGCCAATGTGTTAATGATAAATCACAAGTCTATCTTTGCATTTTGTTTGTCATCCATTACACAACACAACACAGCCCAGTCGTAGTTAAACCTGATTAGGATAACTGCACGTTATCAAAATGGACTAATTGGTGCATTGCATGAAAGACTAATCGAATAATCTGTCTTACAGGAAAAGTTTACACAAAAATTTAAATGCTGTCATAATTTACTCATCCTCATGTTGTGCCAAACTCATATTACTTTCTTTCTTATGTGGAAAGAAATATATTTTTTTCAAGCCTTCAAAAGGTTTATTCACTATAACTGAATTGTGACTCGGGTCTGTTAAGCCTGAAAAATGACCAAAAATCTCCATAAAACCACAGTAAAAGAAATGGACACTACCCATGCACTATTTGCTAAGTCTTCTGAAGAAATAAAATTTTTGTAATGAACAGAATGAAATTAAGTTGTTATTCACTCTCGAATCACGTTTGGTCACGAGATGCTGTGAGAACAAATGTGGGTGTAGCTATCATATTTGATTTAAGCACTTTAATTTATTAATATGTTATGCATTTTAGAGTGAATAATTACTTACATTTAATTCTATTCATTACACAAAATGATTGTATTGCTTCAGAGGAATATAATACACAAGTCGTATAGAATTGCTCCTTTAAAGCCCTGTATAATTAGGCTGGTTTCCGGTACACTTGACCACAATCGGATGTTTAATAGGAGGGCTTTTACATAAAAACTGGACAGAGCTCAACATGATGGATCAGACTGGAATGGAGCAGAATGCTATTTTTAAATAGACACAGTGTCTTAAAAAAACAACCCACGTGGTGGAATGCTCAAAAAACAGCACGATCTGTGATGCAACAGGCAAAGATGTTTGTACAGTACAGAGT
This sequence comes from Myxocyprinus asiaticus, assembly GCF_019703515.2. Taxonomy (NCBI): domain Eukaryota; kingdom Metazoa; phylum Chordata; class Actinopteri; order Cypriniformes; family Catostomidae; genus Myxocyprinus; species Myxocyprinus asiaticus. The sequence goes on from NC_059349.1 coordinate 42,042,709, forward strand.
CTGTAGACTGTAGCACAGTAGTTTGTGCTTTAGCTGCAGTGCTTTAAAGGCAATAATTTTAAGAAGCAACTTTTCCAAAAGGGTTTAACCATGCAAACTCTCTAAAAGCTAAAGCACAGCATGCTGAATTAAATCACTGCTGCTTAGAATATTGAAACAAAAAATATGTATATATTTAAGAAAAAAATACTTCTTATAGCCATTGTAGGATAACTAGTTAGCCATCACTAAATCTGATTTCACAATCTTGTCAAATTTCCCCCATTTTCCACTGAGGAGAAATCCTCATGTTTTCATTTGAGCAAGCCATTTTATCATAAAAAAAAAAAAAAAAAAAAACTTAACATCGACCTTAACATTCTGCGTTATGGTGGAAAGAACAAGGCCTTTAAGAGCTCTCAGAATGCTAGACTCTGTATGTCTGCTCTACAAGGAGTCAGAGTCACATCTGAGAAGCATGTTAATGGTAAGATGACTTGTTTGTCTATACTGCTTGGTTCCACAGTCAACCACAGTTTAGGGTTCTGTGGAGTAGCCCATGTTTGCAGTAGTATGGAAACAGCTCCAGACTCCAAATATTTTGCATCGATTTAATATGAGTTTGATACTTTGAGTTCATGGAAAGTTTTAAACAGGAAGACACTTACTGTTAACGTGTGGTTTTTCTTTTAAAAAATCATGAAAGCAACACAGTTTATTTACAACATTTCCCCCTTTATGGTTTAAACCACACACATATGTGGCACTGGAGAACTACTGTTATAAACAAGGGCGTAGATTTGGCTTGAACATTGGGGGGATTACAGTGAAGAATTTCCATGTTTCCATGTAAATGTTTAGGGGGATCTACTAAACAATCTGTATTTGAGAAATGCCTTAATTTCTCTGCAATGGAGCTGCATTCTGGAATAATACACCAAGCATAGTGTGTTATTTGTTGAATAACATTCACCTCTGCAAAAGCAGATTCTGTCACCCATTTAAATGGTAAAAATCAAAGTGCTCTTTATAGAAATTAGTCTTAAACTACATTGAAGCCTTGGAGGAAAATGTATGTGAGAGGAAGTCTAAACACCAGGTGAAATATTTCAGTATGTTCCTTACACATAGCTAATGTATGACTTCAGAAGATGTGGAATATAGTGCATTAGTTGTCTGGACTACTTTTATGATTCTTTAAAGGTGCTGTAAGTGATTTTTCATGGAAAGGTATGCAAAAAATATTCCTACACCCTTAAAGATATTAATGAAATAAGTGTCCTGAGATATCTCACCGGTCTCTGTAGACTATGTAAACAGCAAACAAAAATGTATCCGCGAACCGCGGACATTGACGCTTTTCACCTGTCAATCATTTTGCTCATTCTTATAGTACTGTACAGTAGTTGCAGCGAATTATTGAGGCTTACTGCCATTTTTAAGCCATGTTGTTCATAACAGTTGTCTGTTGAGGGCACTATTTTGCTGCTGTTGTTTTAAACAAACGTTTCTGCACAATGTCAGTCTAAATAAAGCTCAATTGTTATCTTTGGAGTCTGGGGCTTTGGAAAGAGAGGGCTCGACTAATTCAGGCTCAGTCTCATGGAAGTTAAAATCGCTTACAGCACCTTTAACAGTGTTTTTTTTTTTTTTTTCACTTCAGATATATGCGGATGAGATTTTAAAGGAACAGGTTATCAAAGAATATGAATATTTTACCCAAACATGACAATTCTGTCATCATTTATTCCAAACCCATATGATGTTCTTTCTTCTGCCCATTTTCATTAACATTTGCACTTTGTATACACAATTTGGAATCAAGAGAGCTGAGAGGAAGGGCAATATTTTTAACAAATTAAGGACTTAAATTTCAGTCTGTTCCTCACAGAAAGCTAATTTTTGAAGCCACATTTAGATTTTAATGGTGCTTTTGGTCACTGTTGGAGTGTCTGTCCACATCCACTTTCATTGTATGGAAAAGAGCAGCGTATACATTCAGCCTAAAATCACCTTTCATACTCCACTGATGAAAGAAAGTCATATGTTTTTGAAACAACATGAGGGTGAGAAATGACTTAGGGTGAACTAACGCTTTAAGATTTTGAAATATCCCTCTCCTAGTACCTGTTCCACATACACTCACTGAGCACTTTATTAGCAACACTATGGTCCTAATAAAGTACCCGACGTGGACTTCTGCTGTTGTAACCCATTCACCTCAAGGTTCAACGTGTTGTGCATTCTAAGATGCTATTCTGAAGATTTTGAAATATCCCTCTCCTTGTGTACTCCACCCTGTACCTGTTCCACATACACTCACTGAGCACTTTATTAGAAACGCTATGGTCCTAATAAAGTGGCCAATGAGTCTTCTGCTGTTGTAGCCAATCTGCATCAAGGTTCGATGTGTTGTGCATTCTGAGATGCTAATCTGCTCACTACAATTGTACAGAGTGGTTATCTGAGTTACCGTAGCCTTTCTGTAAGCTCGAACCAGTCTAGCCATTCTCTCTTATCAACAAGGCGCTTCCGTCCACAGAACTATGCTCACTGGATGCTTTTTATTTTATGCCATGGTCCAAATCACTGAGATCACATTTTTCCCCATTCTGATGGTTGATGTGAACATTAAAGCTCCTGACCCATATCTGCATGATTTTATTCACTGCACTGCTGCCACATGATTGGCTGATTAGATAATCACATGAATATGTAGGTGTACAGGTGTTCCTAATAAAGTGCTCAGTGAGTGTATCAGGACTGTAAAAGGAGGGCACAGGAAACTGGAAAACTTCAAACAAAGATTTCATTTTTTTAAAGTCTCTGTAAAGCTCCAGGGCTGCAGATAGCTCTGTCACATCAGTAGAAAGGATGTCTGCCATATTCCACACTTAAATATCAACTTGTCCGACAGAGACAGCCCCATGCTGCTACATCAAACCCTTAGAAGATCATTTAAATATCAACTCTTCCTAAAACAATTATGCCTCCACAAACACCAGACGATATTTCCCAGAGTTACCGATAGCTAATGAACAGAAGCCATTAACAAACTGGGAAACATATCATGCACTTTGAGAACTCAAAACTTTGCAAACTTTAAAATAAATCTAGGAAATGTTTAAGACCTAGTTTGTTTGTCTGAGCTAGAGGTGAATCAGACTACAGTGCAATTCTGTCAGACCCAGTTTATCGGCTACGGTTCCATTGAGGCCAAGGTTGTGTGTGTCTGTGTTTGTGTACCTGGGGTGAACCAAACACCCTGTTGGCCTTGGAGTGAGTCACTACTTTCAGATCAGGAAATATCTATGCACTACAAATTCCCTCCGAACGGGTTGAATGGGAAAAGGCACTTTAGCCGAGGCAAACGTTCCTGCTGATTAAAGGACAATCTCACTGTGAGCTCCACTGAAAGTCAACAGGACATCGACCCTGTGGTTATGACGCAAAAATTCAGTGATGTTATCACTGACTACATACAGTGCATCCGGAAAGTATTCACAGTGCTTCACTTTTTCCACATTTTGTTATGTTACAGCCTTATTCCAATATTGATTAAATTCATTATTTTCCTCAAAATTCTACAAACAATACCCCATAATGACAATGTGAAAGAAGTTTGTTTGAAATCTTTGCAAATTTATTAAAAATAAAAAATGAAAAAAATCACATGTACATAAGTATTCACAGCCTTTGCCATGACACTCAAAATTGAGCTCAGGTGCATCCTGTTTCCACTGATCATCCTTGATATGTTTCTACAACTTGATTGGAGTCCACCTGTGGTAAATTCAGTTGATTGGACATGATTTGGAAAGGCACACACCTGTCTATATAAGTTCCCACAGTTAACAGTGCATGTCAGAGCACAAACCAAGCCATGAAGTCCAAGGAATTGTCTGTAGACCTCCGAGACACGATTGTATCGAGGCACAGATCTGGGGAAGGGTACAGAAACATTTCTGCAGCATTGAAGGTCCCAATGAGCACAGTGGCCTCCATCATCCGTAAATGGAAGAAGTTTGGAACCACCAGGACTCTTCCTAGAGCTGGCCGCCCGGCCAAACTGAGTGATTGGAGGAGAAGGGCCTTAGTCAGGGAGGTGACCAAGAACCCGATGGTCACTCTGACAGAGCTCCAGCATTTCTCTGTGGAGAGAGGAGAACCTTCCAGAAGAACAACCATCTCTGCAGCACTCCACCAATCAGGCCTGTATGGTAGAATGGCCAGACGGAAGCCACTCCTCAGTAAAAGGCTCATGACAGCCCGCCTGGAGTTTGCCAAAAGACACCTGAAGGACTCTCAGACCATGAGAAACAAAGATTGAACTCTTTGGCCTGAATGGCAAGCGTCATGTCTGGAGGAAACCAGGCACCGCTCATCACCTGGCCAATACCATCCCTACAGTGAAGCATGGTGGTGGCAGCATCATGCTGTGGGGATGTTTTTCAGCGGCAGGAACTGGGAGACTAGTCAGGACTGAGGGAAAGATGAATGCAGCAATGTACAGAGACATCCTTGATGAAAACCTGCTCCAGAGCACTCTGGACCTCAGACTGGGGCAACGGTTCATCTTCCAGCAGGACAACGACCCTAAGCACACAGCCAAGATAACAAAGGAGTGGCTCCGGGACAACTCTGTGAATGTCCTTGAGTGGCCCAGCCAGAGCCCAGACTTGAACCCGATTGAACATCTCTGGAGAGATGTCTGAAAATGGCTGTGCACCGACGCTCCCCATCCAACCTGATGGAGCTTGAGAGGTCCTGCAAAGAAGAATGGGAGAAACTGCCCAAAAATAGGAGTGCCAAGCTTGTAGCATCATACTCAAAGAATTGAGGCTGTAATTGGTGCCAAAGGTGCTTCAACAAAGTATTGAGCAAAGGCTGTGAATACTTATGTACATGTGATTTTTTTCGTTTTTTATTTTTAATAAGTTTTCAAAGATTTCAAACAAACTTTTCATGTTGTCATTATGGGGTATTGTTTGTAGAATTTTGAGGAAAATAATGAATTTAATCCATTTTGGAATAAGGCTGTAACATAACAAAATGTGGAAAAAGTGAAGCGCTTTTTTACAAGCTGGAATTGACATAATAGTGTTATGGTTTATTTGCCCTGTGTTATTATGTTTAATCTATTATTTTACTGTTTGAAGGGGGAAATATACTTTATTTGAATTTGTGAGCAAAAAATTTAATAAAAAAATAACTTTCTGAGAAAATTGTTTTAGAAAGTGACTTAAAAGTAATTCTATTACTTTTCGATGAATTAATCAGTAGAGTAATCTGATTTCCATTTTTAAACAAGTAATTAGTAACCTGTAGTGAATTGCTATTTTTGAGTAACTTACCCAACACTGGTCCTAGTAGAATAATCACAGGTGTAGTTCAGCACATAAACAGCACATTTGTTTATGTGCTGATATATGAACAATCACAATACATATATCAGCACCGCACTTTATTAGCCTCAGACTGGACTCACATTTTATACTTCTCTTAATAACACACTGGCAACTGACTATCAGCCGACAGCTGAATGTCAACACAACACTTCATATCTATTTCCACTGATTATGTATTTTTTATTTTTTGGTATACCGTCGTCTTATTTTGTGTATACTGTATATTGTATATTATTAGGTGTATATTGTGTTGTGTAACAGATGTGTAAACTGTGTTATGTGTAAATCAGATGTTTACTGTAATTGTCATACTGCTATGTTGCTTGGAACCACACACAAGACTTTCACCCACTGACAATAAAGGGATTTGATTTGTATTTTTCTTCCACTGACGTTTGACCACCAGCAAATGTCCAAATACTACCTTCTTCATTTTGAACACTGTGTCTATTGTTTAATAATGCTGTCTTTCTTTAAAATAAATGCCACTTACTTTATAATTTGTTATCTTATGCAATGACATTCATACATATTTGAAGTGAGGCTTAAGAGTCCAACTACTTTTTGGGGTCCTTTGTTTGCTAATGACAAATATTATGAAAAAGAAAAAACTTATTTGAAAGTCTGATTTGGACTTCAGGAGTGGAAATCTGTTATACTAAGGGAACACCTTACACAGCACAGGACTCAACTATGACCTTCTCTGTCAGGATGTCAGTCTCTTGTACTCTTGTATCCGCACTTGACATGATTTATGCCATCATTTGTCCCTTTATTGCCAATCTGACCTTCATTGCCTTGCTGTGTGTTCCCAGCACAATTTAAAGCTCTGAAATCCTCCCTCCAGATCTCGAAAGCAGCGACTCCTGAGTGGCTGACTGTGCACTAATGATCTTGGCTTCAGCCATCCTCTCTTTGGTTCTGTCCTCAGTCAGCATTCCACATTTATGGCTGGAGGAGTCAAAAGCTCAGTTTCAAAACCTTGTGAGCTGCCAAGAGGGGCAGCATTTTAAGGCATAATAGGGTACTCCCATTGCGTCTCTTCCAAAAAGTCTGTTCTAAAAAATACCAAGTTTTAGACAAATTCTAAGGCAGCATTAAATGCATACTTCAAAGGGAAGGCAATCCCAGAATGCATTGCATAGAGATCATAAATACAAGATGGAGGAGGAAGCAAGAGAAATGTGATTAGAGAGTAACAATTGGGTTGCGGAAGTAAAAATCCTGTTTACTCTTTTCATAGGCCAATACATTTTTAACCATAACTTATTAGCCCTTTAAATACAGACCTACAATGAGCACTGAGGTTTTTAATCAATGGTATACACTTTTGTTGAAGCCATCAATCTGTTATTTTTTTTTTTTTAAATTGTGTTTAATAGTGGAATTCCTGGTGAAGAACTACACTATCCACAATCTTGAAGAGAAGTGCTCCACCAATCAGAGAATTACAGCCAATAAAGCGCGCCAAACAAATGCAGCAGCGACTGAACACTTGCATTACATATTTGACACAATCGAGTCTTTCAACACTCTCAAACTACTGTATAAGTATCATATGTATCTAATAATGTCCCTGGTCATCAACTGTAAGTTTAGCCTCTGGTGCGGAGCACTTTTTGTGCCTATGAAGAACATTCTAAATCTGTTATTTATAAGGTTCCATGATGGTTAGAAACAGAACCAGACAACCCATTAGGTGACATAGGCGACCACCTAGGGCACCATCACTTTGGGCACCGATCTACCGAGCCAGTTTCAGCATGTGTCTAGTCTGTGTCGAACAAAATGCACTCTGTGTGTTCCGATAACGTATTGTGGCGCCCTCCACGGAACATATAGACCGTGTACTTAATGCCTTACTAACATACTACTCTTACATTTCTGTTATTTCTGTATTTGTCAAAAACAGTTAGAGTATTATGGATAGTATACCATTGTGAACCCAGCCATATACCCACGAATCAGAGCGATTCCTGATGCGTGAAATAATCACTCCTTTGAGTTGGTTCTTCTCAATTTATTTGTCTAACGTGTGGGCGGACTGGGAAGAAAATTCGGCCTGGGATTTTACATAGAAACTGGCCCAAAGGGAGGAGTGGGGGGGGCGGGGGGGGGTTGGTGGTTGCTGTCCTTTTCTGCATATTGCCCCTTCTGGCATGTTCTGCATAATGCGGCAGCCCATGCGACCCCATTTTGAGGCCGGCCCACTGGGAAAAGTCCCGGTTCTCACAATGGCCAGTCCGTCACTGGGCTGAATCATTTGAAGCGCTTTGTCACGCAGTAAAAAAGAAATGTGATGCTTTAGATGACAGAACAAAAACAATACTGAATGAAGTAGATATTTACTTGCAGTTCATTGAAACAATACCTGCAACTTCATTAAATCTTTTGCCAGTGATGAGGAAGGTCATGTGCGAGTACTGTACATAAAAAATCAAATAAAAAATAAAACAGGTAAAGACATTTTTTTAAATAAAATTGTATCAATATACTAACATTACATGAAAGCACTTAAAAGTACCAAAAATTATCAAGCCAATACCACGTTTATTGGACATGTTCCTTGGAGTAGCCTACTACCATGCTATTTTATAAAAATACCAAGGTTTTACCATATTGAACCATCATTACCATCATACTGCCACATCAGGCTTTTGAGAAAGGTAACTTTGATAAACTTCATCTTGTGCTGTCACTGTGTAATGTGAAAAGGTGTCAATATGTTTTTAGTCCATAGTTTCGTTTATGCTACACAATATATGTAGACTACAAAAGAAAATGTTCAAATGATGCTCCTAAAATCACCAGAAATGAATGCTTTTGGTGACTGGATGGTCTCGCCTAGGGTGCCAAATAGGGTAGGAACAGCACTGGTTAGGAAGCTGCCTTAGAAGGTAGCTGCCTATGGAACAGAGCTAAAGTACCTGATGGCCACAGTGAGCTCATTGGAGCATTCACCACACACACTGTTTTATTCTGCCTATCGAGGCTCTGTCACCTTAAGTTTGGATGAACCTGCCTGTGATTTACTTCTGACTAAATCGCTGTCATTTCTCCTGAGTGATATCTGAACGTGATGAATTTGAAGAGCCGCAAGCCTGATCTTTCTAATACAACACCAACAAATACATTCAGATTGAGTTGTTGTTTATGATGTCAAGCCCATCTATAATGATAGGGAAACAGAGCTTAGGAGAAATAAATCATTAAAAAGCCAAAACACAGGTTGTGTCAAAATGCTGACATAATAAAAGGTCTGATTTATTGCTATGCTGATTGTGATGATATTCATTCACGGTTCTGAGAGATTGGGAGAGTTGTACACATTACAGAGCTGTTCATCACCGGCACAAGGCTTGGTTACCTGTGATTTTAAATCTTTATATGGATGCTGCAACAGTCATCAGCTCCATTGATTAAAAATTCACAAGAGGGTTATTAGACAGTGATGGTAATTATAAAAAGGTAATGAGAGCCTACTAAAGACACCACTTTTTTGATTATCTGAACATCTGAAATGTTATTTGCACATTTCCATGTATGCAATGCATTTTTTAACTGATCAGACTTTCAATTAAGTTAAGACAGTTTAGCTGTCACTTCACAGTCTAGTCACAAAGTGCTACCACCACTTTCCCTTCACACATCATGACTGTGCCTCCGACAGCCATTAAAATCAAAACACTTCTGCCTGACTAAGATAACAAGTGGATTTTGCGTACAAGCCTGTGTGTGTGTGCGTGTGTGTTTCCAACCTAAGCATAATTTGCTTTGTCTCGCTCCGAGACAGAGATTAGGCCACATCAGTTGCCCCGCGCTGTTGGTGGGGGAGGTTCTGATGTGCCATAAACCAGTTCCCGATTTCAAGTGCAGAGTTCAGCAGTTCTTTAGAGCAGTGGAACAGACAAGTGAGCTTAAATATTCATCTCCATGATTCTCTAATAACTACAACACCACTGTGTATCCTGATATGATTCCATTCCAGAGAGAGCGAGGTTGAGAGAGTTATAGAGAGAGTTAATCATTAAATCATGAATTATGTGGCACAAAAAGTGTCATGATGGCCTAGCACTCATTTTTGTTTTTGTTACTTAGAGACCCAGCCACAAAAAGCCATCTTTTATTTCACAGCACTGTTTAATTTCCATTATGTAGATACTCTTATTTATTAGGCTGTTTTCACTTAATTGGACATATGCGCTCAGAGTTTAAGTGTGAAAACATGGATTATTTGTAAATGCAATATGTTTATTTTTAAATTTCTTTCATTTGGATGTTGCTTTGCAAAGCGAATTGAGCATGAATGTGAAAAACAAAAGGAACCTAGAGCACTTTGCATTCACCATGCACAATATAAGCTAACCGCACCACAGACCTAAAGTTAACCAAACTCAGACCACTTCCCAAGATGGCCACAGTTCGTTTGCTTTAGGGGGATCTGACACCCTTAATGAGAGTTTTTATCTTTTTAATTACATTTCTTGGAATTAAATGGCAGTTTTTTTTTTTTTTTTGTTAACTTAATGAAATTTGTATTCCTTTTAGGGATGTATCGGCTGCCGATATTTATTGGCCAATTATTGACCAAATGAAAACCATTGGCATAATAAGCATGAAAATGCAGATATGAAAAACAGTGGTTTATTTTTCTAGAATTAGTAACACTTTGTAAAAACTCTGTGAATTCAAATGCACAATCTAGAAATAATAATAGCCACAATATGTAGAAGGGTAGGCACTCCTAAGAACAAGTATTATTTAATGTAATTTTTTTTTTATATATATATTTAATTACATTTTTCTTACGTTAATGTGGAAAAAATGTGACAGTTGTGAAAGGGGCACTTACTGACTACATGATGAGGGAAAACATCCAAAACGCTTTGAAACCAGCAGACTTTGATATAAAAAATTATATATTTTGGAAATTATATATATTGGAAATTATTTATTGTTAGAACAGTAAAAAGCTTTTGTATCTCTTTATACATTTTTTATGCATTCCTAAGAAAAACAGTAATCTGATGACAAAATAAGGTAAGTGGCAAAATATCGGTATTGGTTCCTGCTTATATTTTTGGTTAAAATCAGAATCGTTATCAGCCAAAGACTTTCATATCAGTGAATCCCTAATTCCTTGTTGGTTTGAATATATTAATTCAAAACTGTGATTTATGTGACAGTAGGCTTTGCAAAAAATCAAACAACACAAACATTCAAAGTAATTTCCTAGAACATCCTGTTTCCCTTTCAAAAAAGCCTTTTGTTCCTTCAATTATTGGAATTAAATCTTAGTTTTGTAGGATTTAAGGTTTGTAAAAAATAAACAAATAAATAAATAAATAAAATAAAAAACTAAATGAAAAACAACAACACAAACAAAGTACATTTCTAGAACATCACTATTCCATCCAAAAGCCGTCCTGGTTACTTTCGTAACCTCCGTTCCCTGATGGAGGGAACGAGAAGTTGTGTTGATGTAGTGACACTAGGGGTCACTCTTGGGAGCCCCAAACACCTCTGCTTTTTTTGAAAAAAGGCCAATGAGAATTGGCGAGTGGAATTTGCATGCCACTCCCCGGACATACGGGTATAAAAGGAGCTGGTATGCAACCACTCATTCAGGTTTTGTGCTGAGTAGCCGAGACCAGGTCCTGGCCATTTCAGTGGGTAGTTCAGCGTTGTGGCAATAGGGACACAACGTCTTGTTCCCTCCATCAGGGAACGGAGGTTACGAAAGTAACCAGGACGTTCCCTATTTGTCAATCACTCGACGTTGTGTCAATGTAGTGACACTAGGGGTCCCTATACAAAACACCACAACTAGCTGAACTGTGTTGCGTGAACTGGCGGTGTGTGACAGGCAGACTGCTGTGTGCCTCATAGCCAGTGCACCAGGCTGTCATGTAACCTACCCCAATGCTCTTATGTGCGTCAAACGGTCCATCAGGAACAAGTTGACTGCCCAACTATAGGGACAGGCTAGCCCAGCCGAGGCCTCTTTTCCCTCTCTTTTCTCCCCAAATAGAGTGGAATTTGTTAACTGACTGGGAGCCATAAGTGTCTGCGTTGGGGGGTGTCCCTCCCAAGGGGAAGATACCACGGAGACCACACCCCGCCCAAATGGAATACGTCACATGGTCTTACTGAGTCTTGTCGGAAGTATGTCATGTGGAGAGGTCCCATGGTAGGTCCTACCCAAAGGGGTAGGAGTTTCTACAGAGCATGGCGACCGGGGGCAGAGGGGCCTCTGCCCAAGGAAGATGCAGTTTGCCGTCAGGGAAACAATTTTGCGGCAGATATCACATGGGGTCGCCTTCGGGGAACCAGCACATGTGGAGCACCTACCTCAGTACGGGGGCTCATTAGCATGCGTACTGGGCTGATCAGCGAGTTTCTCTGCAAACTCAGCTGCCGGAGGGCTAAGGAGGAAAGTCATCCAGGGATCACAGTCTGTGAACACGACAGGGAGTCAAGAGCACACGTCTTCACCTCAAGGGAGGGGTAAGGCGCTATGCGCAAGCGGTACACCCGGCCAGTTGTCCCGGAACTTACCTGCTCGTGCCTGCCAATACACGGAAAGAGACCGGCTCAACCCGGAGATTGTAGAACCTCGCAAAGGTGTTGGGTGTTGCCCAGCCTGCTGCTCTGCAGATGTCTCAAAAGAGGCGCCACTGGCCAGGGCCCAGGAGGCCGCCACACTCCTGGTGGAGTTGGCTCATAACCCCGCAGGGGGTGGCACGTCCTGAGCCTGATATGCCATCGTGATGGCATCGATGACCAAGTGGGCAATCCTCTGGAGACAGCGCTTCCTTTCTGTTGTCCACCAAAGCAAACAAAGAGCTGCTCGGAGCTTCTAAGGCTCTGCGTGCGATCCAAATAGATGCGTAAAGCTCGCACCGGACACAGCAACGCCAAGGCCTCCTGAGGCAGCGCTTGCAGGTTCTTTAAAAAGATGTTCCGTGTGTGCCGCTCTTTTAGAAAGAAAATATACTCTATTTTTTATATATATATATATATATATATATATATATATACTCTTTTAGTTGTTTCTGCCGAAGCACCCAGGGGCGTTCTCTGCACTCCACGGGTGCAGAGGGGGAGAAGCTGCTGAAATGCGCCATAGAATACTGCAGATGAGGTGAATGAACTTCGCAGATGAATTCAGCTTCAATGAATAGAACCGCTCGGCTCCAAAGAGAAAATCTGAATGAGTGGTTGCATAGCAGCTGCTTTTATACCCGTATGTCCGGGGGAGTGGCATGCAAATTCCACTCGCCAATTCTCATTGGCCTTTTTTTCAAAAAGCAAAGGTGTTTGGGGCTCCCAAGAGTGACCCCTAGTGTCATTACATCGACACAACATCGAGTGAGTGACAGATAGGGAACTTTTGTTCTTTAAGTGATCAGAATTAAATCTTATTTTTTCAAAACCGAAACACTTTGTGTTGCTGACTCAACAAAATCAATTTCTTTCAAGTTAACAAATGTCTTTTATCACATTCTCTCAGAAACAAAAATGTCAGAGTCTCCTCTCAGATTGGAAAGGGAAAGGGGGTGGGGGGGGCCTTCTCTGCTCTGTTTCCACTCCAGTGCTTCAGGAGCATAATATGCCTGGGAACAGGCCAGGACCAGACCCCAGAGGTTCCTGCCACACCGCAATAGACCTTTGACTCACCGATAATAAAAGGTCAGACAGTTCCCTTTCTATTGGCAGGATCCTATAAGCTTCTCACTAACCATTTCAAAGAATGAGCCCATGCACAGAAGCTGAAATTCACCTCACATACAAAAAGTCTGACATGTTTAGGACCAATGTAAATCTCCAAAACAAGGCACAAAAGGTTGACAGCTACCATGCAGAGGCTATTAAACTAAAACAGAGACCTACTGTCAAAGGAAATGAAATAAAGGTCTTTAAAATAAACATTATTTCCAAGAATTCAAATCATCAGCTTGTCAAGATAGATTTAGTAGAATGTTCTAAATGGTCCAATCTAAGTTTGTTGATACAACAAAAAGAGCTATTTTCAAAGTGGGACACATGCATCCCACGAGATATGCAAATGAATCAGTCTCTTTCATTCATCTGAAATCAATTAATTAGAATTAATATGGGGGGGGGTCGATTGGTAGTTCTGCATGTTGTGTGCAAAAGAAACCTGCCACTTTGAAGTTAGCAGCTAGGCAAAGAGATTGCTTTGTGGAACAAAGCAAACATTTTTGTGATCTGTGTGTGTATGCAAACTCCCTGCCACTTACTTATTGTCAAAGAGCTGACAGGTCGCAGGAGACAGCCCTATTCCACGATGAATAAATGTGTTCGAAAATCTCAATGAAAATGTATGCAGTCAATCTAAAATGAAGTGTTCGGGAAAGACGTGCAGTGTTCATGGACTAGCGTACCGGCCGCAGAGTGATTGATCAGGCAGGAAAAAAGAAAAAAGAAAAGATAAATGCAAAGCTGGTTCCCCCAGGCAAAACATTGCATACTTGGTCACAAATCTTGGAGTGAGCTGACTACCAGCGTTGAGGTGCTCTATATCCGGGAGAGCTGAGGTGAAAAATGCTAAATAGGTCTGCTGGTTTTATTTCTTAGAGCTGATATAAATTAACACCAAGCAACAAATTAAAATTGACACCAAATTAATATCGTATGCAATTTTATGTTCCTTTGCCACAGTCGCCTTTGGCTTGATTTTCTGTAAATCTGCTTACAATGTGTATTGTGAAAAGTACTATTCAAATAAAAATGACTTGATTTGAAGCTAATGCGTGAGATTATTTCAATGTTAAAATTATTTCTTCTATTCCAGCTTAATATGCAGAGATAACTAAAAATAATCCATTTGTAGATTGATTTAGCCGAAAACTGTAACACTCTATACTGGCATCAAAAGTGTCCTGTCCAGCCCAACACAGCAACACTGGCTTGCTGGGCTTCCATCCAACTAGTTTTATGCTAATTTAAAATTTGCGCATAAGATACACTGAATGGACATGCTTGATATGCACATAAATTCATTTAAAAGTTTATGTGCTAGACAGGTAGATTTTTGAGAGTTTTGCATAAGTCAAAATGTCCATTAAGGTGATTATTTGCAAAACAATATTGAGTTTTGACCATTTGTGCACGTGTTATGGGTGTGCAATTCCAACCTGATCTCATGAAAAGTCATAATTATGAGTTGGCTATTTCGTATGGTCACGCATGATGTTGGTCACATAAACTCATATGACTTCATCACATGCAAATTCCCGGATGTCTAATGTGGAAGTAAGAATGAATTCTGCACATGAGGCCTTAAGGACATACTTATTAATATTATGCCCTTACCCAAACCCCTTCTCTAAACTTAACCAATCAGTAGAATGTGTAAACATGATAGGAAGCTGTTGTGTGTGACAGAAGCAAATAATTGTCATGTATTAGATGGAAACAATGTCCAGTGACGTCACTGGCTGTAGTGAAAGTTGTAGGTATTCAAACAAGTGCAGTCGCACTATATTATACGAATTAGCCAAATTTAGAAAAGTCGTACGAATCCTGACAATTTCGCCGTGAGAGTGTGTTGGCAATTCCTTGATGTCACTGGCCCAATGTAAGGTCTGACCTTGACACACAAGTCTTCGACTATAGCCCTTGACATTAGGAAATGTTTAACCCACAGCTGGTCATTAAAATGGGTCCTCACAATCCACCAGAAGAGTTTTGAGCACTGGCGACGAATGGGCATAGCAGCCATTTCAGCCCTCATTATATAAGCTATTACACTCATTCTGCTGCGTCTCCTGGCAGCATTTAATAAAACCATGTACAATTGCTCCAGTACCACAAATGCAACTCTCCCCGAAGCAAGGAGATTATTCAGCTGCTCCATCATGACAAGGCGGGCTCCCTCAAGATATAATGCGCATGACATAGTGGATGGAAACGTGCATTGATTTGCATTTTCTTTAGAATTTGTTTTAGGCTTAAAAAATGCTAAATGTTTGGATGGAAACCAAGCTAATATTGTTATGTTGGACTGGTCAGGATGCTCAAACACACAGGAAAGTTTTGATAGTGCCACAGAGCCAGTGTTTACACTTTTTGAGAAATCAACCAAAGAATGGCTTATTTGCAGTTGTCTCTTCATCTTAAACTGGGATAGGAGAATGTACTTAGATATAAAAAAAAATTACACACCTTTAATGAAATGACAACACCTGATTATATTTGCACTCACAGAACATGCAATCCAAATACATTAACTCATAACATGATGTGATTGTGCATAAAAGAATGGTTGTTGAGTGATTAATGTGTTTTAAAAGTTGAAAAAGTAGAAAAGTACTGTGGCAGGTGTTTCGGTGTGTACTGACTATGTTTTGTTCATTTATTTCTAAAAGTCCTTGCTGAACACAAACAGTGCCCTGAAATTAGGAGAAGCAATTTTTCTACAGGAGTCTGCAGTTGCGTGTAAGTGTGTTTATTTCATTGTTTTACATTGTTGTAGAGTAATATTCATTGCTAGACTTGTGCTGTTTGTTTACTGGCTTGAACTTGCGTCGCTTAAATGTGTATTGGTGTTTGTGCTATATTGTCTTGACTTGTCCCAGGGTATTCACTGCTAGATTTAGAGTTGTTTGTCCAGTGTGTGTAAAACCATCATAGTTTTTAGTGTCTATAAACAGTGCTTCACTTGTTTTCGAGTATTATTTATTGCTAAAGTGTAGCATAATTTATTTGTGGTGTACTGAAGTCGCGTTTGTTCCCGCGCTGTTCACCTTGTGCGACCCGTAGTTTCGGTTGCCCACATGACTAGCTTAGTGCTAAGTAGCATTAAGGCGTGTCCTGCTTTTTTCACTGTACGGCTCGTTAGCATCGTGTATATATTTGACGTGAATGCTGACACGGAAGCCACAGCAGAAGTGGTAGCCCTCGTGTAAAGCCCTCCTCGTGTGAAGACCTACTTGTGTAAAGACCAGCGAGTCTACCTGTGTGAATCTAACAAGCAAGGACACTGACAAGGCGCCATTCTCCATAGCACTTAAGTATCTTTTAATTTTATCTCTTTTCTTATTTTCCATGTACATACTAACATGTCTACTTCACTAATAACATATGCCTTCAAGCACATCCCTGTTATCAGTTACATACCTTTTACACGACATAGATGCAAGAAAAAACGCAACCCAAACAACATACGGACACTTTGCGCTTCAGCACCTGCACCGCTCTCTTTCTCAGTGGGACTCTGGACTTCCAGTCAGCTGTGAACAAAGCTGACTTCATTCCAGCCTTTGCCACACAGTCCACCCTCAGCATCCTGGCACTGACAGAAACATTTATTAATAAACGTGAAATCCCAAAACCGTAAATCCAAACATGAACAAAACATAAACATAAACATGGACTTGACTTTAACTTGACTTGACTTGACTTGACTTGACTTGACTTGACTTGACTTGACTAAATATGACATGAACAATCCAACCAAATTTACATTCAACAATACCTGACAAAGGACAATGGAAAACATGAGGGTTTAAATACATGGACATGGGAGAACAAACCAATGAACAAACAGAACTCTAAACAAGATAATTAAACAATAAACCAATGAAAACAAGACACATGAACATGGAGGGAAAACAGGAATCACATGACTAGGGACACATGACATGAAACAGGAAATAAACTTTTCAAAATAAAAGACATGAAAAATATGAATCAACAAAATACACATGACAATCGCCCTCCAGGTCAGCGGACAAACTTTCTCGAGGAGTTGGATGTCCTGCTGTCCTCCTTCCCTGAGGATGGTAAGCCACTTGTAGTTCATGGTGATTTCAACATACACAAAGACAAGCCCCAGGCCACTGAACTGAATGCTCTTCTGGCCTCATTTGACTTGGAAAGACTAAGCACCACAGCAACTCACAGATTGGGCAACCAGCTGGACCTCATTTTTACACGTAACTGTACCAACTCAAATATTCTTGTTACTCATTTACATGTCTCTGATCACTACTTTGTTGAATTGAACATGACTCTCTCATCTACATTAAAACAGACTCCACCTTTGATTTCCTTTCACCATAACCTCCGTTCTCTTTCACCCTCTCGCCTTTCCACTGCTATCTCTACCTCTCTTCCCCCACAAAATGTATTTTCCACCCTTGATGTAAACGCTGCCACAGACACACTAAGCTCTACTTTAACAACCTGTCTTGACAATATCTGTCCTCTCTCCTCAAGGCCAGCACGTACTACACCACTCAGCCCATGGCTCTCTGACGTCCTTCGTGAACATCGGACTGACCTCAGGGCAGCTGAGAGGAGATGGCAGAAATCTAAAGATCCAGCAGATCTATGAAAGTATCAGTCTCTGCTTGCAACTTTTTCAGATAACGTTAAATCTGCAAAAACGTCCTACTACCAGAACAAGATCAACAGCACCACAGACACTCGCAGCTTGTTTAGAACATTCAACACACTTCTCTGTCCTCCCCCTCCACCGCCTGACACATCACTGACAGCAGATGTCTTTGCCACATTTTTTACTAATAAGGTTACAACCATCAGCAATACATTCTCAGCACCTCACCCTGTCAAACACCCATCTCCTGTATGCAACTCCTCTGTCTCTATGTTCTCTTCTCTGACTGACACTGAGGTCTCTAAACTTCTCCTCTCCAACCACCCCACCACCTGTTCCCTTGACCCCATTCCTTCTCACCTTCTCCAGGCCATCTCTCCATCCATCTTACCTGCACTCACTCACATAATTAACACATCTCTACTTACAGGCACTTTTCCCACTACATTTAAGCAGGCTTGAGTAACCCCACTGCTGAAGAAACCCACACTTAACCCCACACAAAAAGAACACTACATACCAGTCTCACTCATCCCATTCATGTCAAAATCACTTGAAAGGGCAGTTTTCAATCAAATCTCCACCTATCTCTCACAGAACATCTCTGACAATCAGTCAGGCTTCAAAAGTGGACTCTCCACCGAGACTGCCCTGTTGTCTGTCACTGAGTCACTGAGACAGGCGAAAGCTGAATCAAGATCATCCATCCTGATTCTACTGGACCTTTCTGCAGCTTTTGACACAGTGAACCAACAGATCTTACTCTCTACCCTCTCTTTGCTGGGCATCACAGGAACTGTGCTTGACTGGATTAATTTCTATCTCTCAGGTAGGTCCTTCAGGGTAGCCTGGAGAGGTGAGGTGTCCAAGTCACATCAGCTACTTACTGGGGTACCTCAGGGCTCAGTGCTTGGGCCACTTCTCTTCTCTATATACACAACATCACTGGGACCCATCATTCAGGCACATGGTTTCTCTTACCACTGCTATGCTGATGACATGCAACTCTACTTGTCTTTCCAGCCCAACGACACCACAGTGACTGCTCGAATCTCTGCCTGCCTGGCAGACATCTCGGCCTGGATGAAGGAACACCACCTGCAACTTAACCCAGCCAAGACCGAACTCCTTGTCTTTCAAGCCAACCCTGCTTTTGAACACAACATCACCGTGCAGCTGGGTGCAACTACAATAACACCTTCCAAAACGGTCAGAAATCTAGGGGTAACCATCGATAACAAACAAAATTTCACAGACCACATCTCAAAGACCGCAAGATCATGTAGATTTACACTCTACAATATCAGGAAGATAAGACCCTTCCTCTCTGAACATGCCACACAACTTCTTGTTCAGTAACTTGTCATAACTAGACTGGACTACTATAACGCTCACATTGCAGGCCTCCCTGCATGTGCAATTAGACCCCTGCAAATGCAGAATGCAGCAGCACATCTGGTCTTTAATCAACCAAAGACAGAGCATGTTACACCTCTCCTTGTCTCTCTTCACTGGCTGCTGATTGATGCATGTATCAAGGCTCTGATGCTGGCATACAAAACAGTCACTGGGCCTGCTCCAGCATACTTAAAATCATTTCTGCAGAGCTACGTTCCCACTAGAAGCCTGCGGTCGGCTAAGGAACGTCGCCTTGTTGTACCAACACAAAAAGGCACCAAAACACTTTCCTGGACTTTCGGCTTCATCAGACCATGTTGGTGGAATGACCTTCCCAACTCCATCTGTGTAGCTGACTCACTTTCTGTCTTAACCAGTCACTAAAAAAAATTAAAAAAACATTTCCTTGTTGCATTTTTATTTGTTTTGAATGCTATTCTGATGCTAGTGAAACTTTGTAATATGGCACTTTTCGTACCACTGTCTCCTTAAGATGATTCGCTTATGTGTTCCTCTTTTGTAAGTTGCTTTGGATAAAAGCGTCTGCCAAATGAATAAATGTAAAATGTAAATTGAATTCAATGTTTGTATTACTTGCAGACAGCCGGAGCAAGGCATCCAATTTCACAACCACCAGCCTTGCCACTTCTAAGTCTGTATGAGACCCTGTGAAACTCCCATTAGTACTGTGAGTACATCATCAAAATATCAATTATACAACACCTGTGAATGGCACATAACAATTCTGTAGCTTAACAAAATAATTTGAACAAAACCACATCTGTTTATCCGGATTTAAAATGATATAGTGTCCCTCCTATGGTCACTTAAACTTCTAAACTCCTCTCAGTACTTATTTAGAATCTCTTGGAAGGTCAATATTGGCAGCCTGTTTACATTTCTCATTTGAAGTGTACTGTAATAGATTTGTAAAAATAGATACAAAATTTATATAATAGTTGTAATTTAAAATGGAGTTCTCCTTTTTTTCACCAAATAAAACACCTCCATTTCAGCAAGTGATTGTAACCCCTGCAAAGTGCCATGAGGCAAATCTGTGCCCAGACAAAGTGAATATTACTCAACACATTAGAAGTGTAGTGTCAAAATGACCCTGAGAGCATTTTTGATGGAAGTGACATCACTGATATGAGAGGTGCTCTTAAGTGAGAGAGAAGGAGACAGGAGCACTCAACAGAATCGCTCCTGTGGGAGCCATCAAAGAGGATTTGTGTTTTACAGAGAGTTTTAAAAACCAAGGTCTCTTATGAAAAACACACTGAATATTTAATACTCAATTCTCTGTGTTGTATTACACAGTGGTTGATATGGGAGATTTCACATGCCTTGTCTAACACATAGATTAGATTTGTTTATCCCACTCAACATTTTCTGTAGATTTAAAACAGTAACTGAAGTTGAACATCCCCTTGTATGACTGACAAATGAAGAGCACACAAACAATTCAGCATTGAATACAGGTGCATCTCAATAAATTAGAATGTCGTGGAAAAGTTCATTTATTTCAGTAATTCAACTCAAATTGTGAAACTCGCGTATTAAATAAATTCAATGCACACAGACTGAAGTAGTTTAAGTCTTTGGTTCTTTTAATTGTGGTGATTTTAGCTCACATTTAACAAAAACCCACCAATTCACTATCTCAAAAAATTAGAATATGGTGACATGCCAATCAGCTAATCAACTCAAAACACCTGCAAAGGTTTCCTGAGCCTTCAAAATGGTCTCTCAGTTTGGTTCACTAGGCTACACAATCATGGGGAAGACTGCTGATCTGACAGTTATCCAGAAGACAATCACTGACACCCTTCACAAGGAGGGTAAGCCACAAACATTCATTGCCAAAGAAGCTGGCTGTTCACAGAGTGCTGTATCCAAGCATGTTAACAGAAAGTTGAGTGGAAGGAAAAAGTGTGGAAGAAAAAGATGCACAACCAACCGAGAGAACCGCAGCCTTATGATTTCAAGCAAAATCGATTCAAGAATTTGGGTGAACTTCACAAGGAATGGACTGAGGCTGGGGTCAAGGCATCAAGAGCCACCACACACAGACATGTCAAGGAATTTGGCTACAGTTGTCGTATTCCTCTTGTTAAGCCACTCCTGAAACACAGACAACGTCAGAGGCGTCTTACCTGGGCTAAGGAGAAGAAGAACTGGACTGTTGCCCAGTGGTCCAAAGTCCTCTTTTCAGATGAGAGCAGGTTTTGTATTTCATTTGGAAACCAAGGTCCTAGAGTCTGGAGGAAGGGTGGAGAAGCTCATAGCCCAAGTTGCTTGAAGTCCATGATTTGGGGTGCAGTGTCATCTGCTGGTGTTGGTCCATTGTGTTTTTTGAAAACCAAAGTCACTGCACCCGTTTACCAAGAAATTTTGGAGCACTTCATGCTTCCTTCTGCTGACCAGCTTTTTAAAGATGCTGATTTCATTTTCCAGCAGGATTTGGCACCTGCCCACACTGCCAAAAGCACCAAAAGTTGGTTAAATGACCATGGTGTTGGTGTGCTTGACTGGCCAGTAAACTCACCAGACCAGAACCCCATAGAGAATCTATGGGGTATTGTCAAGAGGAAAATGAGAAACAAGAGACCAAAAAATGCAGATGAGCTGAAGGCCACTGTCAAAGAAACCTGGGCTTCCATACCACCTCAGCAGTGCCACAAACTGATCACCTCCATGCCACGCTGAATTGAGGCAGTAATTAAAGCAAAAGGAGCCCCTAGCAAGTATTGAGTACATATACAGTAAATGAACATACTTTCCAGAAGGCCAACAACTCACTAAAAATGTTTTTTTTATTGGTCTTGTGATGTATTCTAATTTTTGAGATAGTGAATTGGTGGGTTTTTGTTAAATGTGAGCCAAAATCATCACAATTAAAAGAACCAAAGACTTAAACTACTTCAGTCTGTGTGCATTGAATTTATTTAATACATGAGTTTCACAATTTGAGTTGAATTACTGAAATAAATGAACTTTTCCACGACATTCTAATTTATTGAGATGCACCTGTATATGGGGGATCAGGTTAGAACCCTCTGTGTTACCATTAATACCTCAAGACTAAAAGACATACAGTATTAATATAAGCATTATAGTATTTTGACTACACTGACAAAAAAAGTACCATGGTATTTCCATGTTTTTGGACAGGGTATCATTGAAGTACCACTTTATTTTGGAATATGTACCATAGTATCTTCATGGTACTCTTTGAAGGTCTTTGGACAGCCATGTAAATTCCATGGCAAAATTGTGGAAATCGTTCTGTGCCATGTTATATCTCGAAGTACCAAAGTATAACCATTGGATACACTCATTGTACCATGGTACTGCCACAATACTTTTTTTGTAAGTGTAAACTGAGAAATTGGATTGGTTCTTGATAGGTTACCCTATTATTTCGGGCTGCTGAGAGGATTATTGGTTGTCCCCTGCCCTCCCTTCAAGAACTGTACACTTCCAGAGTGAGAAAAGGGGCTGGAAAAATCACTCTGGACCCAACTCACCCAGCCCACTAACTTTTTGAACAGTTGCCTTCTGGACGGCGCTACAGAGCACTGATCACCAGAACCGTCAGGCACAGGAACAGTTTTTTCCCTCAGGCTATCCATCTCATGAACAGTTAAAACTGCCCATTTGAGCAATAATTATGTGCAACACACAGCTAAGTCTATTTATATTTATCCAACATACCCTACCTCTTCTGCCATACATTCCTTGCATCTGGATTTGTATTTGTACATACACTGGTGGCCAAATGTTTGGAATAATGTACAGATTTTGATGTTTCGGAAGGAAATTGGTACTTTAATTCACCAAAGTGGCATTCAGCTGATCACAAAGTACAGTCAGGACATTACTGATGTAAAAACAGCACCATTACTATTTAAAAAAAGTTTTTATCAAATCTAGACAGTCCCCATTTCCGGCAGCCATCACTCCAACACCTTATCCTTGCGTAATCATGCAAAATTGCTAATTTGGTACTAGAAAATCACTTGCCATTAAATCAAACATAGTTGAAAGCTGTTTGGTTCGTTAAATGAAGCTTAACATTGCCTTTGTGTTTGTTTTTGAGCTGCCACAGTATGCAATAGACTGGCATGACTTAAGGTCAATATTAGGTCAAAAATGGCAAAAAAGAAACAGCTTTCTCTAGAAACTCGTCAGTCAATCATTGTTTTGAGGAATGAAGGCTATACAATGCTTGAAATTGCCAAAACACTGAAGATTTCATACAAAGTTGTACACTACAGTCTTCAAAGACAAAGAACAACTGGCTCTAACAAGGACAGAATGAGATGTGGAAGGCCAGATGTACAACTAAACAAGAGGATAAGTACATCAGAGTCTCTAGATTGAGAAATAGATGCCTCACATGTCCTCAGCTGACAGCTTCATTGAATTCTACCCGCTCAACACCAGTTTCATGTACAACAGTAAAGAGAAGACTCAGGGGTGCAGGCCTTATAGGAAGAACTGCAAAGAAAAAGCCACTTTTGAAGCAGAAAAACAAAAAGGTTAAAAGGTTAGAGTGGGCAAATAAACACAGACATTGAACAAAAGATAATTGGAAAAGAGTGTTATGGATCTTAACCCCATTGAGCTTTTGTGGGATCAGCTAGACTGTAAGGTGCGTGAGATGTTCCAGACAAGACAGCCACATCTATGGCA
This sequence comes from Myxocyprinus asiaticus, assembly GCF_019703515.2. NCBI lineage: Eukaryota > Metazoa > Chordata > Actinopteri > Cypriniformes > Catostomidae > Myxocyprinus > Myxocyprinus asiaticus. The sequence continues at coordinate 42,066,559 of NC_059349.1, forward strand.
AATGCTACAGGAATTGTGGGGTGAAATGTCACCCGAGTATCTGGAAAACTTGACAGCAAGAATGCCAAGGATCTGCAAAGCTGTCATTGCTGCATGTGGAGGATTTTTTGATGAGAGCTCTTTGAAGTAGTTTAAGATGTTCTGAATATTTTTTTCAAATTGTAATAGTAATTTTTCATGTTATTAATGTCCTGACTGTACGTTGTGATCAGCTGAATACCACAATTTCTTTCCAGAAGAGCTAAATCTGTATATTATTCCAAACTTTTGGCCATCAGTGTACGTATTTATATATATTTTTTGTCTTATTGTGTATTTATATATATACTTATATTTTCTATTCACTTTTTATTTTTATTCTATTTTTTATTATTATCTCTGTCTTGTTGTTGTATTGTTTGTGCACTGGAAGCTTCTGTCACCAAGACAAATTTCTTGTATGTGTAAGCATACTTGGCAATAAAGCTCATTCTGATTCTAGCAGTATACAGATATATGTAATATGTAATAGACAGGAAAAGGTGGGGCCAGACAAGACATAGGTTATTCTTTCTTTTAAAAATGGACAATATGTTCTCTCAATCAATGATTTCCACAATTTCAACTCTTTTCAAAGGTATCTCCTCAAAGGAGACCTTTGGAAGCCCTCTGAGGAGGTTTACTGAGAGGCAGCATATGGATAGACATGCTCTGAATATCTCTAACATATTAAAGCAGATAGTTAGACTGCAGAAAGAACAGATCTGCAGAGATGTGTGTGTGTGTGTGTGTGTGTGTGTGTGTGTGTGTGTGTGTGTGTGTGTGTGTGTGTGTGCATAGAATCAGCCAGACTTTCAGATTGAAGAAGGAAGAGTGAAGGAAGACAGAACAAAGGTGGCGATAGTCTTTTATCCATATGAGATAAGGCCAGTTCCTGTATATGTTATGCTGTTAATTCCTTTCTGTTGAACGACCCTGTTGTCTCTGATCCCTTAGCATCCCCAATGGCACTTAAGGCATATGAACACCAAACGTGAATTTTTGGCCGTAATTTTGCTCCACAATTAACATTTTGCATAGACAATATGGATTTCTATGAAGCCAATTCACACCAAACTGGTTGCAAACCAATATCAGCGCAACTGGTGGTGCTAATGCACAGAAAGCTGTTTTGAACAAACATTAAATGCTGAAGTAACTCGAGGAAGAAATCCTGAACCAACAGTGAGGATGTGTAGTTCGTTTGCATCAAATGGGTTTGTTTGAATCTCATATGGGTTCTCTTAACATGCAAATGATATTGCTGCATCACTGCCTTGCATCCCAGTTAAAAAAATAACTTTGTCTTCATAATGTATTACATATTGCTGCATTTTTTGCCTTTGCATTTAATCTTACATTAGTTCTCTTATATCTCTAATATAATATATATTGCAGCATCTTTGCCTTTGTATCACTTTGTTAATAATAATAATAATAATAATATTAATAATAAAACCATTTGTGTTTTACTTGGCCAAATATTAATAATATTAATACTATTGCTGTGACTTGCAGTGCACTCTTTATCTATGTCTTTGTATCAAAGTGCCTTTGTATACAAAAAATGTGGTAATGTTGGTTGGGATTTGTGTTTTATTGTGTGGATTATATACTGTACACTCTTGGGGCATTTAGATGTCGTCACGTTTAATTCGCAACATGCAGGGTTTTGAGCAAATGCATAATACAAGTAGATGTACTGTACATGGCAATAAGATGCAATCAGTATTGTTCCAATTGATCAAATGTTTTAACCGTTAATATTATTTTTCACTGGATTATTACTAATCACCCCGCCAATTCATAAATGTTAAAATACTTACCGTTTCAAAAGTAATGCCACAAGACTTTAACAATATGTGTGTTTACATCATTTTAGTGTGATAAAATCACTTGCTAACCTTTTCTGTGTAAAGTTATAGCCAATTTTACAAATGTGTTTCCATGACGATGTAATGTCAACAGACCCTAAAACCCTAAAATGACTGTAAAAATGACGATTTAAACACTTTTATAGCTCAAATAACACATGAGTTTTAACAGAAGATTTAATGTAAGTGCTTTTATAAAATCATAAGCTTCACATTTCTGCCTTTAAACCCCTCAAAAATTGGCCCCATTCACTTACATCGTAATGCTTCGTTCCATTAAAGTCAGATGTGGGATATTCCTACTTGATATCTCCGATCTCCACTTCGACCACAAAGGCATCCCATTTCCAGAAGCTCAGAAGATGACGTGTGAGGAAACAAAACTGCAATGCACCCATTAGCTTAGCAGGGGTTCGACTGACACCAGAGACATCTCCTAGCAACCCAATTGATAAACAATTATGCAAAGCTTGCATTTGTGCTATAGGTGTATGTAAAAGATGAGGCGAGGAGCAGTTTTTCCTTCTTCAGGTGAGGCTTTATTTTCCCCTCTTGGCGACACCACTTTACAGTTTACCTTCACACACTAAACTGACACTAACACACACTGCTTTCATAAATAAACTTTCACTACTAGAAAAATCCTTGCTCTGGCTCGGCTCTGTTGTATCCAGTCTCTCTCTCGACTGAGTGTTGTGTTGCTCTATTTATGCCGCTCTCCCCGTGCTCACTGAAATTAGAGACAGGTGTTAGACATAATTTAGCTCAGGTGTAAGCGCCCTTACAGCTTTCTCTCTCCGGAGAGATGCTTGACCACGCCCCACCTGCCACATATCCCCACCGCCCGACTCAGGCCGGGGCGGCATCTGGCCCGCCTACCACTCCCCCCCCATTCCTGGAAAGGAAGTCAGCGACAGCCATCTGTGCCCCCGGTCTGTGGACCACCTTGAACTTAAACGGCTGAAGAGCCAGATACCAACGGGTGATCCGGGCGTTAGTATCTTTCATGCGGTGGAGCCACTGGAGTGGGGCGTGATCCGAGCAGAGGGTGAAGGCCCGCCCCAGCAGGTAGTATCGGAGAGTGAGGACCGCCCACTTGATGGCGAGACACTCCTTTTCCACGGTGCTGTACTTAGTTTCCCTTAACGAGAGCTTACGGCTAATGTACAGCACCGGGCGCTCCTCCCCCTCCACCACCTGTGAGATCTGTCTGTAAAACAAAAGGGAGAGAGAAGTCAGGTGAATGTAACAGTGGCCCCCCGCAAAGTGCGGCTTTAACTTGCGTGAACGCCCGTTGACACTGCTCCGTCCACTGGACCGGATCTGGAGCTCCCTTTTTAGTGAGATCAGTCAGCGGGCTGGTGACGTCCGAATAATTAGGCACGAACCTTCTATAATAGCCAGCCAGCCCCAGGAACTGTCTCACCCCCTTTTTGGTCTTGGGTCTCGGGCAGGTCGCAATCGCCGCTGTCTTGTCAATTTGGGGACGCACCTGCCCGTGGCCCAAGTGGAACCCCAGATACCGTACCTCCACCCGTCCAATCGTGCACTTCTTCGGGTTCGCTGTGAGTCCCGCTCGGCGCAGCGATCTCAGAACCGCCCTCAGATGTTGCATATGCCGCTGCCAATCATTGCTATAAATGATGATGTCATCTAAATAGGCAGCGGCGTAAGCTGAATGCGGCCTGAGGATTCGGTCCATGAGACGCTGAAACGTAGCCGGGGCTCCAAACAAACCGAACGGAAGTGTCACAAATTGGTGTAATCCAAACGGTGTGGAGAAGGCGGTTTTCTCACGGGAAATTGGTGTTAAGGGGATCTGCCAATAACCCTTCGTCAAATCCAATGTCGAATAAAAATGAGCAGTGCCCAACCGATCGAGCAACTCATCAACGCGAGGCATTGGATATGCATCAAATTTAGACACCGCGTTGACTTTCTTATAATGCACACAGAATCGCACAGACCCGTCGCTCTTAGGCACTAGAACAACTGGACTGGTCCAATCGCTGTGGGATTCTTCTATTACCCCCATATCTAGCATCACATCCAATTCTTCCCGAACAATTTTCTTTTTGTGTTCGGGTAGTCGATAGGGGCGGCTACGTACCACCACCCCCGGCTCGGTCTAGATGTGGTGATGGATGAGGTTTGTACGTCCCGGTAGAGGGGAGAACACATTTGCAAACTCCTGTTGCAACTTAGCAACCTCCGCGAGTTGGCTTGGTGAGAGGTGGTCTCCGCAAGTGACCGGGGTGAACTGTTTAAGTTTTGAACTCACCTCCGGTCCGAGCTCCGCCTTCTCGGGAACCACCGTAGCCAACGTCACGGGGACTGCCTCCCTCCACAATTTTAGGAGATTGAGGTGGTATATTTGACGTGCGTCCCCTCTATCGGTTCGTTTAACCTCATAATCGAGATCTCCCACTCGTCGTGTGACCTCAAAGGGTCCTTGCCACTTGGCAAGTAATTTAGAGCTCGATGTGGGAAGCAATACAAGCACTTTATCTCCCGGTGCAAATTCCCTTAGCTGAGTTCCCCTGTCATACAGTCGGCACTGTCATTCTTGAGCTTGGAGCAAATTCTCCTATGTTAGTTGTCCCAAGGTGTGGAGTTTTGCTCTAAGATCAAGAACGTACTGAATTTCATTTTTACTGTTTGAAGGTCCTTCCTCCCAGGCCTCTCGCATTACATCAAGCACGCCGCGTGGGTGTCGCCCATACAGCAGCTCGAATGGGGAGAAGCCAGTGGAGGCTTGCGGAACCTCTCGTACTGCAAATAACAGGGGGTCGAGCCATTTATCCCAATTTCTAGAATCATCGTGCACGAACTTACGAATCATGTTTTTGAGGGTTTTATTAAATCGTTCCACCAGGCCATCCATTTGAGGATGGTATACACTGGTGCGAATCGATTTAATATTTAATAACTCGTACAGTTCGCGTAGTGTTTGTGACATAAATGTTGTGCCTTGATCGGTGAGGATTTCTTTCGGAATCCCCACCCGGGAGATTATTTTGAAGAGTGCCTCCGCAACACCGCGTGCTGACCGTTCTAATGGCCCGACGAGGTCCATTCCAATTCTCTTAAAGGGGACCTCGATCAGAGGGAGAGGGCGCAATGGCGCTTTTGGGGTGGCCGGTGGGTTAACCAGCTGGCATTTGCGGCATGCCGCACACCACCTGCGGACATCACCGGCAATGCCCGGCCAATAGAAACGGGTTATTAGGCAGTTCAGTGTTTTCCTTTCTCCTAGATGACCTGCCATGGGATTATAATGAGCCGCCTGGAATACCATTTCCCGACGGCTCCTTGGAATCAAAAGTTGGGTTGTATCCTCTTTGGTCCGAGTGTCCTGTGTCACTCGATACAACCGCTCATTTATAATTGCAAAATAGGGGTATGAAAGTGCGATGTCAGGCTGGAGTCGTTGACCATCGATGACTCTCACTTGGTCAAAGGCGTGTTTGAGGGTTTCGTCTCGTGACTGCTCCAAAGGGAAATCCCCGTCAGGGAATTCCCTGAGAAGGGGAGGGACTGCAGCCTCTCCCCCTCTCTCGTCATCATGACGTGGAGCTGTCGAGGACGGCCCCGGCTCCGCCTCCCCTGCCAGAGCATCGCACATCACACATCTCCCTATTTTCACACAGGACCCATCCACGCAAATTCCCTTTAATAAAACTCTAAAATCAGGCCAATCAGTCCCCAGAATCAGCGGATGGGTGAGGCGGGAACTAACCGCAACCTCCACTCTATGCTTTTTCCCCCGAAATTTAATTGTCAGGGTCACCACTGGATACTTGTGAATATCCCCGTGTACACACTTCACCTTCACTGTTTTGGATGTGACCAATGCCTTGGGTTGAACCAGGCGTTGGTGGATAGTGGTTTGATTACACCCAGTATCCACCAACGCTTGGTGAGTACCCCCCTTCACACTTACCGGTATCCGGTATGCTCCGGCCCGGTCGGGGGCAGCCTGTGGGAAGTCAGAGACCCACACCACCGTTCCCAGCTCCATCAGATGGCACTGATCTCGGAAGTGGCTCGGGTCTCCGCACCTCCAGCAGGCCGGCCCAGGCGCTACGCCCGCACTTGCGTCGGCGGGCGCCCCCCCCAAGGGGGAGAGCGGCGGGGCATTGGAGTAGGGGAAGGTGTCGCCTCCCACACCCGGGGGACTGCTCTGGTCGATAATTCCCTGGACGTCGCGATCCCCCGCTAGCAGCCATCTTCGGGAGGCGTCACGGAGCCGCTGGGCAAAGGCAAACGGGTGGTCGGAGCTTTCCAACTTCAAGCTCCGGAAGAGTTGACGACTTTCCTCCGGAGTGCGACCAACCCGTTGCAAGATGGCTCTTTTTAGATCTCCGTAGGTCAGGAGGCTCGACGCTGGCAGTTGTTGAGCCGCGAGCTGGGCTTCCCCAGACAATAGTGGGATCAATCGGGCTGCCCATTGGCCGAGCGGCCAGCCCCAGATCTCGGCGGTCCGCTCAAACAAATCCAGGAAGGCCTCGGGGTCGTCCGCCGCCCCCATTTTCTGTAATGCTGGCGGGGGTAACGGCGTGGGTGTGTCCGGGGTCGCGGCTGAGGATGCCCCCTGGCCGAGGAGGCTCTGGATCGCCTGCCGGTCCTCGGCTTGAGCATGCATGAGCTTGACAAACCGGCGGTCTTGATCTTGTCGGAGCTCAAGCAGGGTTTGTTGGTGATTCTGATGTAGGCTGGCGAGGGCTTGGAGGATCTCCGCCAACTGGGAGGACTCTACGGGACGACCTCCATCCATCTTCGACCCAAACTTCAATCCCGGGTTTCGGCACCAGTGTAAAAGATGAGGCGAGGAGCAGTTTTTCCTTCTTCAGGTGAGGCTTTATTTTCCCCTCTTGGCGACGCCACTTTACAGTTCACCTTCACACACTAAACTGACACTAACACACACTGCTTTCATAAATAAACTTTCACTACTAGAAAAATCCTTGCTCTGGCTCGGCTCTGTCGTATCCAGTCTCTCTCTTGACTGAGTGTTGTGTCGCTCTATTTATGCCGCTCTCCCCGTGCTCACTGAAATTAGAGACAGGTGTTAGACATAATTTAGCTCAGGTGTAAGCGCCCTTACAGCTTTCTCTCTCCGGAGAGATGCTTGACCACGCCCCCGCTGCCACAGTGTACGATTATCAAAAGAGACAATAATTTACCATGTTTTATACACCTGTTTCTGCAGGTGTTATTTAAACAAGCTTTAATATCATGTAATAAAGGAACATTGACTCATTTATTGATATTATTTAATAAAAGTGAATGTTTATCACTTACTTTGCATCTCCCTGGGTGCCGACATATTTGTGTGATGTCATGCACTTGCATCTCGGCAAAATCTGAGTTGAAAATTTCTGCACGAGTTCCAATTCCATTGCGTTCCATTGCACTTCTCCTAGTTGGAAGTTAGAAAATCCAACTTTCCGAGTTGAATGGAATACAGAATAAGTGCCTCACTGTAACCTCCATTTTTGATTTTTTTTTTTTAAAGAAAAGGAGGGACAAGCTGAAATGATCTTTTGTGGTAATCAGCATTATGCCACAAGTGCTCTCGACTGAGCATAACTTGTATTGAACCTGGAATATTCCTTTAAGGGTTGAGGTCTAACTATGTCAGTACCAAAGAATTGCATGAACTGTCTTGCCTTACATATTGACGGAGGCAAAGATTGTAGATAACTTCATATAAAAGCACTGTAAAACCATAGGCTATATAGGAATGAAATAGTGATAATTGATCATTTACTGAACAAGAACTCTGTAGTTGTCTCGACTTGACTTTATTGGCTGAACAAAGTATTTTGCATTTAACAAACATATTCAAACTGACTAAACACTGACATTATACTGAGGACAGTTATAAAGACAGTTGTTGAGAGAATGCAAAAATTTTACTGCATCATGTTGCTTTGATTTTTTAACTTTGCTCAACAATTCCTTTTCAATCGGCTCACTAAAGATCTAGCTTGTTTATCTTTCATATTGTGATTCCATGGTTGTTTACTACTGAACATGTCAAGTAAGCCTAGTTCTTCTGATCCATGATGGGCGAGGGGCAGACCAGCTGAAAGGTGTTTTGCACCACCTACTATACCATCAGTGTATTTTGTCATAATTTTTAGGTGAACTAAAAGAAGCCTTTTCACCCAGTAAGTATAAAATAGCCTTAACTGGCCCATGCTAACCAGTCAAACCTTGACCCGCTGCAGCAAACAGAAACTTATGCCTTTGGTAAAAACAGCTTACTTCAACATTTTATTCTTTTAAATAGTGTTCATAAAAACAAGTAGTCTTCAGTACTCAGTGCATCCTTTCAAGCACTGATAAAATGTACAAATACTGTTCTTGGAAAGTTAGCATAAAAAAGAAGAATGCAGAAGGAAGGAGACAGTATATAGAGTGTGTTTTATTTGTATGATCAATGATTTTGCATTGAGCTAGTGGGAGTTGGTATTGACTTGCATAATAGCTCTTGCACTTCAAATATAGCTGATGTGGGAGGACTAGCAACAAGTTCATGAACTGTGCAGTCTGCAGATCAGAGCACTCGCCCACAGTCAGAAACACACAGCATATTGCTGCTGTGCATCCTCGTGTGTACTGTGGTCCAAACCTAATACGGCGAAGGGTGCATTGCATTCTGAAGGGTGGGAGGGATCATTTGTATTTCATATTGAACTGTGGGGATATCGATTGTCAAACGTGGTTTGGGAAAATTATAGCCATCATGTTCATAAATGGCTCTCCATCCTCTCAATGAATTATGTACCAAAAGTGTGCTAGAGTGGGCTGTGGAATTGCTTAAATTTAAAAGAGGGCCGTGATTAAGCTGTTAATGCCTCTGTGCGTGAATTTTAGAGAACTGAAAGTCTGATAGTGGAGGCCAGACTCTCAATTATCTCAGTGAATACCAGTGAATCTCTCTGTGTGTGGTTTACACTTATGGTGTCATTTAAACTTATGGTGTCAGTTTTATTGTCTCTTCTCTGATAATAAAACTGTGGGATTATGAAAAGCATTTTCCATTTGTCATCTTCTAAGTTCTATCCCAACAGGGTAAGGGACCATTCACACCGAACACATTGCTCCATCTGTCCGAGCTATTTTTCAATAGTTTTTTCTATGTAAACATGCATTAGACGTGATAGGTGTGGGTGAGAAAAAAAGGACTTAAATATTGATCTGTTTCTCACCCACACCTAAAATATAATAAAATTGTAAATAAAAATTATTTTACTAGAGAAAAACAGACAGTTCCACTGAGTATAATCAGAGCAATCTAGTTCCCTATCTGTCACTCACTTGACGTTGTGTCGATGTTGTGACACTAGGGGTCACTCTTGGGAGCCCGAGACATCTAGTCTTTGATAAAAGGCCAATGAAAATTGGCGAGTGGTATTTGCATGCCACTCCCCCGGACATACGGGTATAAAAGGAGCTGGTGTGCAACCACTCATTCAGATTTTCTCTTCGGAGCCAAACGGTCATGCTCATTGTGCTGAATTTCTACTGTTCATTCACCTCTGCTGGATCTGATGGCGCATTTCAGCGGCTTCTCCCTCCTCTGCACTGGTGCACTACAGAGAACGCCCCTGGGTGCTTCAGCAGAAAAAAGAGAGTATATTTTCTGAAATAATTTATTTCTCTAAAAGAGTATATTTCTCTAAAAGAGCGGCACACACGGAACGTCTTTTTAAAGATGCGTCTTTTTAAAGATGCCTTTCCGATTGTGTGTTATTCCTGGTTGCGGCCGTTATCTCTCAATTTCGGATGGTCATGATCACTGTCTTTCATGTCTGGGCACAACCCACACGGAGGCAGCATTCATGGATGGTTCATGTTCTCACTGCGAGAACATGACCATGGCAACGTTGCAGTCGCGGCTTGCTTTCGTAAGAAAAGAAAGCCAACCCAGAGGCTCCCCGCCTCGGTCATTCTACCTACGGGTATGAGGCCAGCGCGGCTAGCACCGGGGTGATTTGGGAAACCCAATGGGATCGCCTCTGCCAGGTATCCCCCCGCGGACCTCCCATTCCCCAGCACGCTCGTCTGCCCCAGTCGGGCTTCCGGATGAGTCCGCCGGCTCATCTCATGGCGAGTCTTGCCTCTTGTTCGGAGCCCACGAAGATGATGAGCTCTCGAGTGCAGCATCAGAGAGCGGGCTTGTCCAGTCGGACGCAGAAGCCTAAGCTGGGCTCCCCCCTTCAGGGATGATTGCCCAGTCACAGGCTGATGCAGAGATGATGGACATGCTTTCCCAGGCGGCCACGAACGCTGGGCTAGAGTGGAACCCTCCGCTCTCATCTGAACCCTCGCGGCTCGATGATTGGTTCCTGGGCTCGCGGCGCCGCTCAAAGCAGCCACGCCCCGCTCCAGTGCCTTTCTTCCTGGAAGTGCATGAGGAGCTGACGAAATCGTGGGGGGCACCTTTTACTGCACGGTCCCGATTCCTCAGTTTCCCCGCCCTCACTACCCTCGATGGCGGGGCGGCCAGGGGCTATACAGCGATTCCCCCGGTGGATAAGGCGCTCGCAGTGCACCTATGCCCGCAGAGCGCTGCAACCTGGCATGGACGCCCTGTAGGTTCACTTCGTCCCTGACGGCTAAAGCCTACAGCGCTGCTGGACAAGCCACCTCTGCCCTGCACGCCATGGCTCTCCTGCAGGTCCACCAAGCCAAGGTGCTAAAAGAACTGCACGAGGGTAGTTCTGCCCCAGATCTGATGCAGGAACTGCTTTCGGCGACCGACCTTGCTCTCCGAGCGACGAAGGTCACGGCGCGGTTTCTCGGGCGGACGGTGTCCACATTAGTGGTCCAGGAGCGCAACCTCTGGCTCAACCTGGTCGAGATGGGTGAGGCCGACAAGACACAGTTCCTTGCTGCCCCCATTTCCAACTTGGAAACAGTAGCATATGTCAACCGCCAAGGCGGTCTGCGCTCTCGTTGTATGTCACAACTCGCCCGCCGTCTCCTCCTCTGGAGCCAGCAGCACTTCAAGTCGCTGTGAGCCACTCACATCCCAGGCAACCTCAACACCACAGTGGACGCACTGTCACGGCAGGTTACCCTCAGGGGAGAGTAGAGACTCCACCCTCAGGTGGTCCAGATGATTTGGAGTCGATTCGGACAGGCACAGGTGGACCTCTTCGCCTCCCAAGAATCCTCCCACTGCCCGCTCTGGTACGCCCTGACCGAGGCCCCCCTCGGCATAGACGCGCTGGCACACAGCTGGCCCCCTGGCCTGCGCAAATATGCGTTTCCCCCAGTGAGCCTACTTGCACAGACTCTGTGCAAGGTCAGGGAGGACGAGGAGCAGATCGTCCTGGTAGCACCCTACTGGCCCACCCAGACATGGTTCTCTGACCTCACGCTCCTCGCGACAACTCCCCCCTGGCGAATTCCCCTAAGGAAGGACCTTCTTTCTCAGGGACGGGGCACCATCTGGCACCCGCGACCAGACCTCTGGAATCTCCATGTCTGGCCCTGGACGGGATGCAGAAGACCTAAGCGGTCTACGACCCGTGGTGGTAGACACGATCACTCAGGCTAGGGCCCCCTCTATGAGGCGCCTGTATGCCTTTAAGTGGCATCTGTTCACTAAGTGGTGTTCTTCCCGTCGGGAAGACCCCCAGAGATGCGCAGTCGGATCAGTGATTTCCTTCCTGCAGGAGAGGTTGGAAGGGCAGCTGTCACCATCCACCTTGAAGGTGTACGTTGCCGCCATAGCAGCACACCATGACACAGTCGACGGTAAGTCCTTAGGGAAGAACGACCTGGTCATCAGGTTCCTGAGAGGCACCAGGAGGCTGAATCCCTCCAGACTGTGCCTCGTTCCCTCATGGGACCTATCTGTAGTTCTTCAGGGTCTACAGAGAGCCCCCTTTGAGCCTTTGCAGCCATCTGAGCTTAAGGCACTCTCCTTGAAGACTGCCCTCCTGGCTGTGCTCACTTCCATCAAGAGGGTAGGAGAACTGCAAGTGTTCTCTGTCAGCGAAACATGCCTGGAGTTCGGTCCGGGCTACTCTCACATGATCCTGAGACCCCGACCGGGCTATGTGCCCAAGGTTCCCACGACCCCTTTTAGGGATCAGGTGGTGAACCTGCGAGCACTGCCCCAGGAGGAGGCAGACCCAGCCCTGTTGTTGCTGTGTCCGGTGTGCACTTTACACATCTATTTGGATTGCACACAGAGCTTTAGGATCTCTGAGCAGCTCTTTGTCTGCTTTGGTGCACAGCGGAAAGGAAGCACTGTCTCCAAGCAGAGGATCACCCACTGGCTCATTGACGCCATAGCTATGGCATATCACGCCCAGGACATCCCGCCCCCAGTAGGGCTATGAGCCCATTCTACTAGGGGTGTAGCAGCCTCCTGGGCCCTGGCCAGGGGTGCCTCCCTAACAGACATTTGCAAAGCAGCAGGCTGGGCAACACCCAACACCTTTGCAAGGTTCTACAACCTCCGGGTGGAACCGGTTTCGTCCCAGGTAGTGGTACGCAATACAAGCGGATAAGCCCGGGATAGCCGGCTGGGTGTATTGCTTGCACATAGCGCCTTCCACCTCTTCTGAGCTGAAGACGTGCACCATTAATTCCCAGTAGTGTTCACAAACTATGTTCCCTGGTTGACTTCCTCCGAGCCCTGTGGCAGTCGAGTTTTCGGAGAGACTCGCTGCCGGCCCAGTACACGTGCTAACTAAGAGCCCTGTTCTGGGGTAGGTGCTCCGCATGTGGTGGTTCCCTGTAAGGTAACACCATGCGATATATATCTTCCGCTAATTTGTTTCCCTGTTGGCAAACTGCGTCTTCCTTGGGCAAAGCCCCTCTGCCCCAGTCTCCATGTTTGTAGTAACTCCTCCCCCGTTGGGTAGGATCTACCTTGAGACTCTCCACATGGTCATCAAGACCATGTGACATATTTTTTCCACTTAAATATCCCCCCCCTCTCTTTGGGCGAGGTGTGGTCTCCACGGTGTCCTCCCCTTGGGAGGGACACCCCCTGACTAGACCTGGCAGCCCAGTCGGATAATCCCCCTTCTTTTTTAGGGAGTGGAAAAAAAGAAGGGGAAAAGATCCCACAACTGGGTTAGCCTGTCTCTATCTTCTGGGTAGTCTACTTGTCCCCAAAGGGCCGTTCAACACTCATAACTATGTTGGGGGAGGTTACTTGTCGGCCTGGTGCGCTGGCTATGAGGCACACAGTGGTCTGCCCGTCACACACAGCCAGTTCACGTAACACAGTTCAGCCAGTTGTGGCATTTCATATAGGGACCCCTAGTGTCACTACATCGACACAACATCGAGTGAGTGACAGATAGGGAACGTCCTGGTTACTTGCGTAACCTCTGTTCCCTAATGGAGGGAACGAGATGTTGTGCCCTTCCTGCCACAACGCTGAACTACCCACTGAAATGGCCGGACCTTGTCTCGGCTCCTCAGCATAAAACCTGAATGAGTGCTTGCATACCAGCTCCTTTTATACCCGTATGTCCGGGGGAGTGGCATGCAAATACCACTTGCCAATTTTCATTGGCCTTTTATCAAAGACCAGAGGTGTCTCGGGCTCCCAAGAGTGACCCCTAGTGTCACTACATCGACACAAAGTCGAGTGAGTGACAGATAGGGAATGGAGGTTACGCAAGTAACCAGGATGTTTTATGTGATGTAGCTTTGCTTGTTTTTCTGAAAACTGCATGTGGTGAGAACATTATCTAGTCCCACGGCCAGCCACATTAGTGGTTCCTAGACCATTTTCAAGGAGACAGTGTTGCTGAGCCAATTGTTACAGACTAGAACCACCTTTCTTTGGTGGAAACGAGTGAAATGGAAAGATTGGGCACTGGATATGGCACCAGCACAGCATTGGTGAAAAAATGTCCTTGTGTAAGACACTTAACCTCAGGTTGCTCCACGGGATTGTCCCTGTAATAAGTGTACTATAAGTTGGTTTGGATAAAAAAAGTCTGTTTAATGACTTCATATCTAAAATGTGTATGTCTCACAAACTTCCTTCTACTCAAATACATCAATACACTAGAAAGGAAAGAGGAGATACCTACTGCCACCATCACTATAGTCTGAAACAAATCTAGTTATTTACCCTACTCAGAAGATGTGTTGTTTTAAAACATTGGTGTGGTATTCAAATTTTCTATCGTGTCTGACCAAAAAAAAAAAACAACAGTTCAGCTACACCCACTTACCCTTATAATCTTCCATGCTGCTGAAGTAAGCTAAATTAAAAATGTAAACACACACATTCATGGGAACCTCAGGCACACCAACACTGATTATATCTGCTGCACAAGCAATCACAATGCTGCACACCACAAGTCAGCACCTGATAATCTGCCATAACAGGCTGTGAGCTGCCAGCTCAGTTGGGCAAAAAGAAAACATATGTAGAAAGGAGGCCTAATGCGGAGGGATTTAGACCTAAATAATTCAGAGGGTGAGCTCTGAATGGAGGAAGAGGCTCAGTTGTATATCCGTGTGTTCCAGACACTGTGACGCCAGAGTGCGGCTCTTTGCTGGATGTCCTTAATGTTAGACATGATCAAGGAGAAAGATCTAAATTCCAGCGGGACAAGGTGACAGAGATGTGATTAGCTGACAGGAAGGTGTATAGTAACCGAGAGAGAGAGAGAGAGAGAGAGAGATATTGCAGAGATGACACCTGGCTCACAGGTCAAATTTAGTTTGCAGGCCTTCTCATCTCACCTTCCTGTCAATTGGTTGGTTGTGGAGACAAGGTTAAAGATAAATAAAATAAGGAAGTGACAGGCCTCTCATCGAAAAATGAATGGGAGGAAATGTTCCTTCTTTAGTTCAATTCACAAAATATGAAAAACAAAATTTGGGCCAGTCAAGTTAATGCACATGAATTTTCCTAGAATAAACATACTCTATCAGTAGGGTGAACGGCTTTTAACTGCAAGACAGGACTTCCATTCCTACAGTCACTATATTCAATGCAAACATTTATCCAATTCATTGTTCTATGAGTGGTCTCCTGTGCCTGTTACAGTCTCTGATGCTCAACATGGCAGCTGTATGTCCTACCCTTAAATTAAGAAACCCGATCGCCTTCTTCGCATTCTTAGTTAAAGGCATTTTTGCAGGAGCGGATCTAGACATTTCTGTATGGGGTGGCATGGGGGTGGCATGCAGACTATGAGGGGTGGCAACACCAAAGCAAGCACCCATGTGTAGTTCTTATAGATTAAGGCACCAAGCTTCATTGCATCAAGTAAGTACTAATTCATTAATTGGAGTCACTATCAAATTACAAATGTTCATGAATTTGCTATACAACTGCATTTCCACAGGAACCACATAGTAACCATTTTGCAACTGATTTGCCAACATGTAAAAAAAAAAATTTTTGCATTATAAAAAAATAAGTAACAACATTTATATCTCCAGAGCACCAAGACATTGTCTTTTAAATACATAAAAAAATTCTAAATGTTCCTTAGCTTGACATTTAGAACTGGCAGTCTGGACTAAATGTTAACTTTTTATGCAGGCCAATTTTTTTATTTTATTAAGTGTACCCATGGATGGAAATCACCTTTGTAACAGCTGGAATAATCAATTTGAAATTGAAGATTAACACAAAGTTAGGCCTAAATAAAAATAAAAACTTTACGGAATATTGTCCTGTATTATGGTAATATGGTAACTTCATTTCTATATCTGCCACTATAAGTCTTGGGATTTTGTTAGTCAGTAGATGAATACGTAAATCAGCACTTTAATTAAGAACATGACTAATTTATCTAGTGATAACTTTTTGCCTTTGGTTTTTAGAGGTTTTGGATTCTAATTCGCCCAAATATAACTTTTTATTTTAATAAACCAATATTGCATCTGTATGTCAGTGGATGGGTGTTACACTTTAAAAATAAAATGCAGTAAAAGATGTGGTGAGACGAGGGTAGCGGAAACACAGACACATTTATAGACAGTTGAGTTCTGTATTTGAAAATACAGCGAACTCTGAAGTTCAGACAGTGACAACCACAAACTCTCCACACCAGCAGCGGGAACCTCAAAAAAAGTAAATATGCGCCTGAGTGCCTGTGAACGAGATGGAACAATTTACAACCTTCTCCCATCACACAACCCAGCCATGGAACACTCAGTTTATATAGGTACTACGCACCGGTGCACCCCATCAACAATCAGCTCACCTGGTTACCGCACACCTGAGAGTGATTAAAAGAGAGGGAGAGAAAGAGAAAAAGACAACACACACACACACCCACACGCACACACTCACTCTACATACACACAAACAATATGGCCGAGAATTCCATCACAGTGGGGGACACCAGTAGCGGTTCTAGCTTGTATGGTGCCCTGGTCTAAACCCGCTTCTGCACGCCCCACCTGCTGTAAACCATCACAGGATTGGTCGCTGCTGTAATCAGTCACACTAAGGGTCTGTAGTCATTTGTGCATTTGGTGAGAGTTTAGGCAGTTCGACATTAATAAACCTCTACACGATGTTAACATCAACTATAAAATACTTAAATGTATATTTAGTACATTTGGATGCTTATACTAGGGGTGGCAGATGGGGTGGCAAAGTTAATTTTTAGGGTGACAACTGCCACCATGTGCCACCCTTATGGCCATGCCCCTGATTATCTGGTCTTTACAATGTCCTCACTCTAGAATGCACTTTTAGCTGGACCAACTTGACAAATATAGTTCT
Source organism: Myxocyprinus asiaticus (assembly GCF_019703515.2). Classification (NCBI taxonomy): domain Eukaryota; kingdom Metazoa; phylum Chordata; class Actinopteri; order Cypriniformes; family Catostomidae; genus Myxocyprinus; species Myxocyprinus asiaticus. The sequence goes on from NC_059349.1 coordinate 42,083,197, forward strand.
CTACCCTAATTTGAGATAAAGAAGCAAAGTTTGTGCTACCATTTTTTTCTGATTTTATTGGATATTTGACATATTAAAATTTACATTAAAACTTACACTTGGAAAACAGTTTTGGAGATGTCACTCTTTACCCATTCAAGTAGATAGAGCTGTACTTGCATGACTGGAAATAGCTGTCCGGGGCCATTACCAACATGGCCAAAGGGTGGATGGATTGACATTCAATACTGATAGTTTTTAAATGAACATGTCAGTGACTAAAGCACATGGGAGGATCATACTAAAACCACTGCTCAAGCCTGTTAAACTGAAGTTTTCACATAATGTCTGTCTGTTATTTTTTATAACTGCTGGGAACTTTGACGGTGAGACTTTAAACTATCATTCAATGCATCTCATTGTCTTTAGTAAGCCTTACACTGCTTTTGGAAGCCTTTGATGCTTGTTGCTATGCAACATATGTGTCCTTATTGTAATGCCTATTTACAAAGGATCACAGATGGTCATAATTTGCTTCTCATTATACCTCCATAAACCCACCTTTATGCATTTATACAGGCACGTTTTTTTTATTAGTCTGTCAGTTTACAGCATAAAGGAAGCATCCTGTCATAGATTTCTACTTAAGCAGGCCACTTAGGTAATTCAGAATAGTTCTTCCCTTTTCTCGCCCTGCTCTCGGGTAGCCCTCAGCACTTTTGGGGGTGAGCTGTGCACTCAAAACCAAGAATCTAAATAGTTTCAACTGTGCACACACACCTAAGGGAATCTCTTCCCATTACCCTGCACCTGCTGTTGCAGTCTATGAAAGCAAAAGAGCTTGCCTGAAGTCTGCTCAAGAATCTTTAACGCTGCAGAGATTTATACTATGAGAAACTCTTTATTATAAAACTAATAGTTCTGGCTCTTAAATCTGATTGGATAAGCCACTTTCAAAGCTGTTAAATAGTTGATACAGTAGATACTGTACACCTGTGTTAAAAAATACATTGTTTTTTATTTTTTATTATTATCTATGTCTTGCTGCTGTTTTTGTATTGTTTTTGTATGGTTGTTCACTGGAAGCTCCTGTCACCAAGACAAATTCCTTGTATGTGTAAGCATACTTGGCAATAAAAGCTCATTCTGATTCTGATTCTGATTCTGATTCTGTGACCACACATTGATAGAATTTTTTATTAATGTGCCAAGTGTCTTAATTGACTGACAACTATAAACAGCCTACAGTTAGTCTAATGGAGTATATTACTTGGCAGAATAATTGTTTATTGTGAGTAATATTATTAACAATATTAATTAAAGTATGTATTGAACATTGGTGTCTCTTAACATATTGCTGTTGCCTGCATTTCATGCATTACAGTGATTTTACCATGGTAAAAGGTGAAATGTGTAATTTCTACAGCATTAGCATCACCAAACAGAAGTGCAAAAATAATTCATGTTTTCAAACAGGTTTCCTGAATACTCCCTAAAGTCTTCTATTGGTTGTACAAAGATAACTCCATCCCAAACTCATTCCATTTGTTTAGCCAATGTTGCTGTGTCAGACTGGATCAGAGATTGTATAGAATGAGACTTGGTTTACTTATATGGGATAAATTCTAATTCTGAATATGGTGACTCTTGGAATCGATGATCCACCTTACAGTTAAAAGGAGGCGTTACGTACATGGCCGCTGAGTGAACTGACAATACACCCAAGAACTAATGTGTGCAATTTATTTTCCTCTTTATCACCTTTTTCAGCCTTAAGCTTTGTTTATACTTTTGCCTGGCACCACAGCGCGTCAAAGCTATACTTCAGGTTTGCTCACTACATTGTGCTTATGTCAACAAAGATGTTTTATTGAGCACCAGATCTGAATGGGTGAAGAGCTGAATTAACATTTAAATTGCTGTCTGTTCCTCACACAACATTATCGTGTGGCTTTAGGAGAATTTAAATATAGTGCATAAGTGATATGGATGACTTTTATGGTGCTTTTGGAGACAGATAATCACAATTACGATACTCTCATCACTCAGTCTTGTGTTTCATGGATGAAAAAAGTCAAACTGGTTTTGAAGGAGGAGGGTGAGTGAATGATGGCAGAAATAAAAAAAAAAAAACATTTGTTAGCTATTATACGTATATTAACATTGCTCCTGCAGCAGTATCACTCATTATTTATTTTATTTTTGGATGTTTTACAAGTATATAAGCATTTTTCAGATGTTTAATGTATTCATGTAACACAGACAGTATGTATATCAAGTATATCAATGTAGACCTAGTGACAAAATTTTCAAATAATTTTTTATGAACAGTGTTATTTTTCATAATTCAGCCACAAAAGTGAAAACTTTTTTGTGACATGAAGTTACAAAAATGCAGTTAATTTTTTTTTAAATCACTTTTTTAAATAGAAAAAAGGGGGCGTGACCAGGCAGATGGGACGATCAAACAAACAGAGCAATATTTTAAAAGCGCCACAGAGCCACAGGGACCACATATACATGCACTTAAGACAACGGTTTATTCCAGGGTTTTTGCAGAAAGCAGCATTCTGAAACGTTGTGTAAATGAGAAAGCAGTTCCCTATCTGTCACTCACTCGACGTTGTGTCGATGTAGTGACACTAGGGGTCACTCTTAGGAGCCCGAGACACCTCTGGTCTTTGATAAAAGGCCAATGAAAATTGGCAAGCGGTATTTGCATGCCACTCCCCCGGACATAGGGGTATAAAAGGAGCTGGTATGCAACCACTCATTCAGATTTTCTCTTCGGAGCCGAACGGTCATGCTCATCGAGCTGAATTCTACTGTTCATTCACCTCATTCATTTCAGTGGCTTCTCCCTCCTCTGCACTGGTGCACTGCAGAGAACGCCCCTGGGCGCTTCGGCAGAAAACAAGAGAGTATATTTTCTGAAAGACCTTTTTTCTCCTCTAAAAGAGTATATATTTCTCTAAAAGAGCGGCACACGGAACGTCTTTTAAAGACGCGTCTTTTTAAAGATGCCTTTCTGATTGTGTGTTATTCCTGGTTGTGGTTGTTATCGTTCAACTTCGGATGGTCATGATCGCTGTCTCTTGTGTCTGGGCGCGACCCACACGGAGGCAGCATTTGTGGATGGTTCATGTTCTCATTGCGAGAACATGACCATGGCAACGTTGTGGTCACGGCTTGCTTTCGTAAGAAAGCAAGCCACCCCAGCGGCTCCCCGCCTCAGTCCTTCTACCTACGGGTATGAGGCCAGCGTGGCCAGCACTGGGGGCGATTTGGGGACTCCAATGGGATCGTCTCCACCGGGTATCCCCCCACGGACCTCCCATTCCCCAGCACGCTCGTCTGCCCAAATCGGGCTTCCGGATGAGTTTGCCGGATTGTCTCACCGTGAGTCTGGCTTCTTGTTCGGAGCCTGCGAAGATGATGAGCTTTCGAGCACAGCATCGGAGAGCGGGCTTGTCCAGTCGGATGCAGAAGCCTCAGCTGGGCTTCCCCCTTCAGGGACGATTGCCCAGTCACAGGCCGATGCCAAGATGACGGGCATGCTTTCCTGGGTGGCCGTGAGCATCGGGTTAGAGTGGAACCCTCCACTCTCCCCTGATCCCTCACGGCTTGATGATTGGTTCCTGGGCTCATGGCGCTGCTCAAAGCAGCCACGCCCCGCTCCAGTACCATTCTTCCCGGAAGTGCACGAGGAGCTGACGAAATCATGGGAGGCACCTTTTACTGCCCGGCCCCGATTCCGCAGTTCCCCCGCTCGCACTACCCTCGATGGCGGGGCGGCCAGGGGCTATACGGCGATTCCCCTGGTGGATAAGGTGCTCGTGGTGCACCTATGCCTGCAGAGCGCCGCCACCTGGAGCGGACGCCCTAAGCTCCTGTCCAAGCCCTGTAGGCTCACGTCTTCCCTGACGGCTAAAGCCTACAGCGCTGCTGGACAAGCCGCCTCTGCTCTGCACACCATGGCTCTCCTGCAGGTCAACAAAGCCAAGGCGTTGAAAGAACTGCACGAGGGTAGTTCCACCTCAGATTTGATGCAGGAACTGCGCTCGGCGACCGACCTCGCTCTCCAAGCGATGAAGGTCACGGCGCAGTCTCTTGGGCGGACGATGGCCACACTAGTGGTCCAGGAGCGCCACCTTTGGTTCATCCTGGTTGAGATGGGCGAGGCTGACAAGACACGGTTCCTTGCTGCCCCCATTTCCCAGGCTGGCCTATTCGGCGACACCATCGAGGACTTTGCCCAGCAGTTCTCGGCGGTGAAGCAGCAGACGGAGGCAATCTGGCACAACCTGCCCCGGCGTGGCTCAAGATCCCGCACCCCGCCTGCTTGTCGCCAAGGGCGTCCCCCTGTGGTGACTGCACTGGCTCCGCCGCAGCCTGCCCCTTCGGCTCGGCCCCGGCGTGGAGCCCACCACAGGAAGCATATGCCACCCATCTCACAGCCGGTGCCTAAGAACCCACAGAGGTCCTCAAAGTGCTCCTGAGATGGGCGACCCAGGGACGAGGGAACCCACTTACTTGGAGCTGGTAAAAAGACCACTCCATCCCCCGGTGGAGGGCCGGGCGGAAAATCTTTTGTTGCCTTTTTGTTTGATTTCGCCGCATGTCCAAGTGGCTGCGGTACCCAACAGTTCAGCAAAAGAGCGGCTTCCTTCCTCCCTGGGTCACATACCCGGTGTGTATGGTCGTCACCACGACTACCGTCCATGGATTTTTTCTTGCAGGATCAGCGCTCCAGCCGTGGCCTTTCCACCCCTGAGCGCCCAGCTGTGGCACACAGCCACCCCCAATGTGGCAGTCTCCATGGGTTACGAGTACAGGCCTCTTCCTCCCCGTCCCAGGCTGTTCCGGGGATGGTCACAAGGAGCCAGGTAAGTGCTTCGAGGTCCCTAGACTCAGCACGGCTATGACGTGGTGTGCCACCTCAAGCTCCGCCCCACCGCGAGGCCCCACCTGCCGGTACATCCGACGACGTTGTCCCCTTGGTCCCCCTTGCGCGGAACTTGGACGCATGGCTCGCGCTTTCCAATCCGTTGCGATGGATGATCCGGACCGTCTGACTCGGCTATGCGATTCAGTTTGCCAGGTGCCCACCCAAGTTCAGCGGTATTCACTTCACCTTGGTAGCGATAATAGCGAAAATGCTGCCACCTTGCGCGCAGAGATCGCTACCCTCCTACGGAAGGGCACGATAGAACCTGTCCCTCCAGCCGAGATGAAGAAAGGGTTTTACAGCCCCTACTTTATCGTACCGAAAAAAGGTTGTGGGTTGCGGCCAATCTTGGACCTGCGAGTACTGAACCGGGCTTTACACAGACTCCCGTTCAAGATGCTGACGCAAAAACGCATTCTGGCGAGTGTCCGGTATCAAGATTGGTTTGTGGCGGTAGACCTGAAGGATGCATACTTCCATGTCTCGATCCTTCCTCGACACAGACCCTTCCTGCGGTTTGCATTTGAGGGTCAGGCGTATCAGTACAAAGTCCTCCCTTTCGGCCTGTCCCTGTCTCCTCACGTCTTTACGAAGGTCGCAGAGGCTGCCCTTGCCCCGTTAAGGGAGGTGGGCATTCGCATTCTCAACTATCTCGATGACTGGTTAATCCTAGCTCACTCTCGAGACATGTTGTGAGCACACAGAAACCTGGTGCTCTTACACCTCAGCCGACTAGAGCTTCGGGTCAACTGGGAAAAGAGCAAGCTCCTCCCGATTCAGAGCATCTCTTTTCTCGGTTTGGAGTTGGATTCAGTCTCTTTGACGGCGCGCCTTACGAACGAGCGCGCCCAGTCGGTGCTGGCCTGTTTGAAGGCGTTAAAACAGAAAACAGCAGTTCCACTGAAATCTTTTCAGAGGCTCCTGGGGCATGTGGCATCCTCGGCGGTGGCCACCCCGCTCGGGTTGCTGCATATGAGGCCGCTTCAGCACTGGCTCCAGACTCGAGTCCCGAGATGGGCATGGTGCCACGGGACACATCGCGTGGTCATCACGCCGGTCTGTCACCTGCAGTGGTAGACACGATCACTCAGGCTAGGTCCCCCTCTACAAGGCGCCTGTATGCCTTTAAGTGGCGTCTGTTCGCTAAGTGGTGTTCTTCCCGACGCGAAGACCCCCAGAGATGCGCAGTCGGATCAGTGCTTTCCTTCCTGCAGGAGAGGTTGGAAGGGAGGCTGTCCCCTTCCACCTTGAAGGTGTACGTTGCCGCCATAGCAGCACACCATGACGCAAGTCCTTAGGGAAGCACGACCTGATCATTAGGTTCCTAAGTGGTGCCAGGAGGCTGAATCCCTCCAGACCACACCTCGTTCCCTCATGGGTCCTCTCTGTAGTTCTTCAGGGTCTACAGAGAGCCCCCCTTTGAGCCTTTGCAGTCAGCCGAGCTTAAGACACTCTTCTTGAAGACTGCCCTCCTGACTGCGCTCACTTCCATCAAGAGGGTAGGTGACCTGCAAGCGTTCTCTGTCAGCGAAATGTGCCTGGAGTTCGGTCCGGGTTACTCTTACATGATCCTGAGACCCCGACCGGGCTATGTGCCCAAGGTTCCCACCACCCCTTTAGGGACCAGGTGGTGAACCTGCAAGCGCAGCCCCAGGAGGAGGCAGACCCAGCCCTGTCGTTGCTGTGTCCGGTGTGTGCTTTATGCATCTATTTGGATCACATGCAGAGCTATAGAATCTCTGAGCAGCTCTTTGTCTGCTTTGGTGCACAGCGGAAAGGAAGTGCTGTCTCCAAGCAGAGAATCGCCCACTGGCTCATTGACGCCATAACTATGGCATATCTCGCCCAGGACATGCTGCCCCCGGTAGGGCTATGAGCCCATTCTACCAGAGGTGTAGTGGCTTCTTGGGCCCTGGCCAGAGGTGCCTCTCTAACAGACATTTGCAGAACAGTGGGCTGGGCAACACCCAGCACTTTTGCAAGGTTCTACAACCTCTGGGTGGAACCGGTTTCATCCCAGGTAGTGGCACGCAACACAAGCGGATAAGCCCGGGATAGCCAGCCGGGTGTATCACTCGCACATAGCACCTTCCACCTTCTTTTGAGCTGAAGACGTGCACCATTAATTCCCAGTAGTGTTCACAAGTTTGTTCCCTGGTTGACTTCCTCTGAGCCCTGTGGCAGTCGAGTTTTCGTAGAGATTCGCTGCCGGTCCAGTACACGAGCTAACTAAGAGTCTTGTTCTGGGGTAGGTGCTCCGCATGTGGCAGTTCCCTGTAAGGCTAACCCCATGCGATATATATCTTCTGCTAATTAGTCTCCCTGTTGGCAAACTGTGTCTTCCTTGGGCAGAGCCCCTCTGCCCCAGTCTCCATGTTTGTTGTAACTCCTCTACCTTGAAGACTCTTCACATGGTTGGAAAGACCATGTGACGTATCCCCTCTCTTTGGGCGAGGTGTGGTCTCCGCTGTGTCTTCCCCTTGGGAGGGACACCCCCCGACTAGACCTGGCAGCCCAGTTGGATAATCCCCTTCTTTTTTAGGGATTTGAAAAAAGAGAAGGGGAAAAGAGGCCACGACTGGGTTAAGCCTGTCTCTATCTCTTGGGTAGTCGACTTGTCCCCAAAAAGGGCCATTTCAGCGGGTAGTTCAGCATTGTGGCAAGAGGGACACAACGTCTTGTTCCCTCCATCAGGGAATGGAGGTTACGAAAGTAACCAGGACGTTCCCTATCTGTCACTCACTCGACGTTGTGTCGATGTAGTGACACTAGGGGTCCCTATACAAAACGCCACAACTAGCTGAACTGTGTTACGTGGACTAGCGGTGTGAGACGGGCAGACTTTTGTGTGCCTCGTAGCCAGCGCATCAGGCTGTCACGTAACCTCCCCCAACACTGCTATGAGCGTCGAACGGTCCTTCAGGAACAAGTTGACTGCTCAACAAATAGGAAAAGGCTAGACCAGCCGAGGCCTCTTTTCACTCTTTTTTTCTCCCCAAAAAGAGTGGAATTTTGTTAACGGACTGGGATCCACGAGTGTCCACGTCGGGGGGGTTTGTCACTCCCAAGGGGAAGACACCGTGGAGACCACACCCTGCCCAGAGAAAGGGGTGGTACTTGAAGTGGAAATACATCATATGGTCTTACCGAGTCTTGTCGGAAGTATGTCATGTGGAGAGTTGCATGGTAAGACTACAGAGAGGTCCCACAGGGGAATGAGGTTGTTGTTGAACGATCTACTGCATCAAGATGAGCTGAAATAGCAGCTACATACACCTTCAAAGTGGAGGGGGACAGCCGCCCCTCCAACCTCTCCTGCAGGAAGGAAAGCACCGATCCGACTGCGTATCTCTGGGGGTCTACCCATTGGGAAGGACACCACTTAGCGAACAGACGCCACTTCAAGGCATACAGGCGCCTCATAAAGGGAGCCCTTGCCTGAGTGATCGTGTCTACCACTGCGGGCGGTAGGCCACTTAAGTCCTCCACGTCCCATCCAAGGGCCAGACATGGAGATTCCAGAAGTTTGGTCACGGGTGCCAGATGGTGCCCTGTCCCTGAGAAAGAAGGTCCTTCCTCAGGGGCACCCGAACAGGTCGGTCCAAGGGCTGAAGAGGCGGTGACAAATCGGCGTGATGACCACGCGATGTGTCCCGCGGCGCCATGCCAATCTCGGGACTCGAGTCTGAAGCCAGTGCTGAGGCGGTCTCATATGCATCAACCCGAGCAGTGTGGCCGTCGCTGAGGATGCCATATGCCCCAGGAGCCTCTGAAAAAGTTTCAGTGGAACCGCTGTCTTCCGTCTGAATGCCTTCAGACAGTTCAGCACCGAGTGAGCACATTCGTTCGTGAGATGCGCTGTCATCGAGACTGAGTCCAACTCCAGACTGAGAAAAGAGATGCTCTGAACCAGGGAGAGCTTGCTCTTTTCCCAGTTGACCCGAAGCCCCAGTCGGCTGAGGTGTCAAAGCATGAGGTCTCTGTGTGTGCATATCAACTCTCGAGAGTGAGCTAAGATCAGCCAGTCATCGAGATAGTTGAGAATGCGGATGCCCACTTCCCTTAGCGGGGCAAGGGCTGCCTCCGCGAACTTCGTGAAGATGCGAGGGGACAAGGACAGGCCGAAGGGGAGGACCTTGTATTGGTACACCTGGCCCTCGAAGGCAAACCGCAGGAAGGGTCTGTGTCGAGGTAGGACCGAGACGTGGAAGTACGCGTCCTTCAGGTCTACCGCCGCGAACCAATCTAGATGTCAGACGCTCGCTAGAATGCGTTTTTGCGTCAGCATCTTGAACGGGAGTCTGTGCAAGGCCCGGTTCAGTACTCGCAGGTCAAAGATTGGTTGCATCCCACTGTCTTTCTTTGGTACAATTAAGTAAGGGCTGTAGAACCCTTTCCTCATCTTGGCTGGAGGGACAGGCTCTATTGCGCCCTTGCTCAGGAGGGTCGCGATCTCCGCATGCAAGGTAGCGGCGTTCTCGCCCTTTACTGAGGAGAAGCGGATGGCGCTGAACCTGGGCGGCGCCTGTCAAACTGAATCACGTAGCCGAGTCAGACGGTTCGGGTCAGCCATCGCGACGGGTTGGAAAGCGCGAGCCATGCGTCCAAACTCCGGTTGAGGGGGACCAAGGGGATAATCATGTCAGACGTACCGGCGGGTGACGCCTCACGGCGGGGCGGAGCTTGAGGTGCCACATCAAGGGGACTCGAGACCCGTGGCCATGCTAAGTCGAGGGACATCAAAGCACTTACCTGGCTCCTGCCGCCCACCATGAGATTGGCCAAGGAGGGGGGAGGAGGAGTCTCGTCCCCGAGGTCCATTGGCACTAATCCCGTGTGGGGGTATTCGTGCCACAGCTGGGCACCCAGAGGCAGGGGGTCCGCCGCTGGAGCGCCAACCCTGCCACAAAGGAACGGTGGACGGCGGTCGTGATGATAGCCGTGCACACCGGACATGTGACCCAGGAAACAAGGAAACTGCTCTTTTGCTGAACCTTTGGGTCATGCGGTGAAAAAAGAAACAAAAGATTCTCCTCCCAGCCCTCCACCGGGGGATGGAGTGGTCTGTGCACCAGCTCCAGAGAGATGGGTCTCCTTGCCCCTGGGTCACCCGTCTCAGGGGCGCTTCGAAGCCTTCCTCGGGTTCTTGGCGGCCAGCTGTGAGATGGGGGGCGTCTGCTTCCTGCGATGGGCTGTATGCCGGGGCTGGGCCACAGGGGTGGGCTGCAGCAGAGCTGGAGATGTTGCTACAGGGAGACGCCCTTGGCGACGAGCCCAAGAACCAATCGTCAAGCCGCGAGGGTTCAGGGGAGAGCAGAGGGTTCCACTCTAGCCCAACGCTCGCGGCCACCCGGGAAAGCATGTCCGTCATTTCCGTGTTGGCCTGAGACTGGGCAACAGTTCCCAAAGGAGGAAGCCCAGCCGAAGCCTCAGCGTCAGACGGGACGAGCCCGCTCTCCGATGCTGCGCTCGATAACTCATCATCTTCCAGGGCAGACGAGATGTTGAACCCGCCCTGAGACGAGCCGGCGATCTCATCCGAGCATGCGATCAGGGCAAGCGAGTGTGCTAGGGAATGGGAGGTCCGTGGGGGGATACCCGGTGGAGGTGGTCCCATTGAGGTCCCCAAATCGCCCCCAGTGCTAACCGGTACGGCCTCATACCCCTTGTTAGAAGGACCGAGGCGGGGAGCCGCTGGGGCGGCTTGCTTTCTTACGAATGCAAGCTGCGACCGCAACGTTGCCATGGTCATGTTCTCGCAATGAGAACATGATCCATCCACGAATGATGTCTCCGCATGGGCAGCGCCCAGACACGTAAGACAGCAATCGTGGCCATCGGAAGCGGAGAGATAGCGACCGCAACCAGGAATAACACACAAACGGAAAGGCATCTTTAAAAAGACGTTCCGTTTTTTGCTCTGCCGAAGCGCCCAGGGGCGTTCTTTGCACTGCACAGGCACAGAGGGGGAGAAGCCGCTGAAATGCGCCATCAAATCCAGCAGTCTTTAGCGAGGTGAGTTTTCCTAGATGAATTGAATTCAGTGCACTGAATGCAACCGCTCGGCTCCGAAAAGAAAATCTGAATGAGTGGTTGCATACCAGCTCCTTTTATACCCATATGTCCGGGGGAGTGGCATGCAAATTCCACTCACCAATTCTCATTGGCCTTTTTTCAAAAAAGCAGAGGTTTTTGGGGCTCCCAAGAGTGACCCCTAGTGTCACTACATCAACACAACGTCGAGTGAGTAACAGATAGGAAAGGCATTATTTACCTTCATGTATTTTTACTAAAACAATGTTTTTGTGAATGAACAAGGTGTGCAAAAACTACCTTTTTTTTAAACGCAGTTGAATATTGAATAATACTACATTATTACTGTGGGACACAGTCAAGTTTATTTTTATAATGTAATACTGAATTTACATTATTATTTTATGTTTTTTATACAAAAGTGATATATTTCTATCCTATTTACTTCACCTTCACCTGGGCCTTTTATTTTGACACTGAAAGTGCAGTGTTTATTTGACAGTTTACAATGCTCCACATCTGGTGAAACGTTGTCATCTCCTCCATTTCTGTTATACTGTGCCACATTTTTAAATTTGTATGTTAAATTTTAGAGGTTAGTAATGTTTGGAATTGTGCAAATGCTTGAACCTGCTGCAAGTGAACTGCTCTAAAAGCGCAAAAAACATGAGCCCATAAGGTTCGTGCATGCACAGAACAGCGCGTTACCCCTTTATTCTAAAGTGCACACACTTTAATAGCAGCCTTTTGCAGTTTAATAATCACATATGACCATACCGCCTTTGTGCAGCCATAAAGGATCTTGAAATTAGTCTACTAATACTCTTTATGAAACTTAATGGCCAAATAAAATGCACATTAAAATCATTGCGATATTCATGATATTACTTACATTTATATTGTCAACAAAATCATTGTGATTATATTGTGAAAATTCAATATATCGCCCAGCCCTAGTTTCAAACATAACATCTCCTATTGTGTTCCATGGAAGAAGTCATATGGGTTTGGAACAATAGGAGGGTGAATAATTGATAACATAGTTCACCACAAAAATGAAAATTATCTCTTTAAGGTGTTATGTTGTGTTAACCAACTTATGTTGTGTTAACCAACTTAGTGCTAACCAATTTACTCAAGCCTGGAAATTCATGCTGATATAAGTTGGCGTTTTCAGCAGGGGTATTACACCTGTAAAGAAACTCTTAGTTAAAGTAACCTTATCCCTATGACAAACACACACAAGAACTTCCTTGAACTTACTAGAGTCTCGATACTCACCCCCTCTCAAAATAAACAAGTTTTGTGTTTTTAGGGGCACTGGGGAAAGATCTGGGCAGTTCTGAATCTCAGAAAGAGTGTGGTTATGAGATTGAGTCTGACAGCCAGTGGCTGAGACTGTACTCGGCCCTGCAGTGAAGCTCTGATTCATGATTGAAACGTAAATAAAAGCCACTGGCTATTATTAACAGAAAAGATGTTTTAAAGAAACCCTCACCCTGGCACATAAGACAGAGAGAGGGAAGGGAGAGGGATGTGAGGAAAATTTTTAATAACAAAATAAATAAATGCAGTTTTTGTGTTGAATAGCAGGTGCTCTGGTTTTCTGCTCAAGAAGGAAGGATCTTGGGGGTCATTGACCTGGGAGCCTCTTGGGTTGTTTGGTGTAATGGGCCTCCTGATTGCCTCTTCCAAATGTTTTAGTAGCAAACACAATGAAATTAGTCACACTGTCTCTTTCTCTGTGTTGCTCTCTACAGCACCAACCTTTAGTAGGCTTGATTCCATTCCAATTCATCATGGACATGACAAATTACAGAAGCCTACTTACGGGGAGAAGAGATTGGGTTGCAATATCTTTGTGTGAAGGTGGGTGTGCACTCTCTGCTATGCAAAAAGTGAGGGCAGTGATATTGGAATTTCAAAGGCACATTTTGGTTTTCGAAAGTGGAAAGCAAAAAACAAGTCAGGCAGAGGTGGAAGAATTCGAATGGGTTGTTTTTAGTGTGACGACCGCCCCGGGGACCCACTCGACTCCGGAGCCAGATGGCTAATAAGTCTGCTGAGGGGATCTGAGCTTTGCTTTAGGGCAATGGTTGAGGATGTTGAGATTGAGTGGAGATGGGAGGACTGGGTATGGGGGGAATTTGTTGGGATGGAAACAGAAGGATTTGCTGAGGCACATTTGATGTGAGTTCTGGGTCGAGTAATGAACTCTGATCATCAGGGGTTTTACATTCTCTATAGGTTAATATACCAATGACACATCCAAACCTCAATTACCACTGGGGCATTACTGTCAGATTAGCCTCTCAAGACATTGTCTGCATCAATACATTTAGTCTTTAATTATGAACAATTATGCACAATGAAAATAATCTTTCTTGGTACAATCGTTCTCTCTTAAACCTCAGCCGCTTGTCTCAACACATGTTTTTTAAAAGTATCCTCACCACTCTGAAACTCACTTAAACTCACTTCTATATAATGAAAGTGAATAAGGACTGGGGCTGTCAAGATCCAAAATGTTACTACAGTATGATAAATAAATTGTTAATATGATTTTTTTTAAGCCATTGTGTGAGGAACAGACTGAAATTTAAACTATTCCATTAAAATACTTTCTCCAATTTTTTTGTAAGCCATTCGTAGGTTGCTTTCCCCAAAAAGTGTAAACACTGAGCACGTTTACCTGGACACCAGAAAGCTGTTTATTGCTAGAAAGCTGCTCAAGACTCGAAATTGGCATATGCGTTTATATGCATGTTTTATAGGCTTTCTCTTTACTCCCGTATGTACGGCTCGGTCAGTAAGCAGCTTTCTCTGCAGCAATGTAATTTCCTCACAACGCTTATGTAAATAACAAATGTGGCATCCGAGGAAGACTTGGTTATATTATTCTCTGTTGCTTCACTTTATTTCCAGATATTCCGGAGTGTTTGCTGTGTTTGTTTTCTTAACTTTCCATCGCACCTGCAGCACAATTGTGCTGCAATAGTGGAGTTTACCTCTTATGTCAGACTCCGGGATTCCCCCTATGTACTTCAGCGCATATTCATGGACATGAGGGACAGTAGTCTATATTTTACATTGGTGTGTATAAAAAGTTATATTTGATAGTGTATGGGCTTCTCCCACTATACTCCCAGAAATGTTGAATTCTTTCCGCTGAATCCGGTCTGTTTCATGCACATGCACTCTTCAAAAACCTGTAAGAACGCTGCTTATGCGTTCACATGGCCACAAAATCTGTGGTTCCGGGAGAACCCAGGTGTGTTAAACCATTTTATCTTAATGCCTTAAATGGTGTAAGGAAAATGTCATGGTTACTTGTGTAACCTCTGTTCCCTGATGGAGGGAACGAGACATTGCGTCGATGTAGTGACACTAGGGGTCACTCTTGGGAGCCCGAGACACCTCTGGTCTTTGATAAAAGGCCAATGAAAATTGGCAAGTGGTATTTGCATGCCACTTCCCCGGACATACGGGTATAAAAGGAGCTGGTATGCATAGTGTCACTACATCAACACAACATCTCGTTTCCTCCATCAGGGAACGGAGGTTACGAAAGTAACCAGGATGTTTCCTTGCCTTGCCTATCAAGGTATATACTGTACAATATAAATCTAAAATTGCTTTTCAATCATCCCCTGTGTTCATTTAGTGAAAAACAGGAGGAAACATGCCTTCATTATTTTTAAATAGATTTTTATTTAGTGCCTTTCAAAATATTAAATATACTTAGCTACAATGGCTGTTTGGATAAAATGATGGTTCCTCTGATTTGTAAAAAAAAAAAAAATCACTTTTGAGCCATTTCAGAGCTAAACATAATTAGTGAGAGATACGATAGACTGAAAAATATAATTTTTGTAGCAATTTTGGCATTTTTTCATCTCATACTATCAAATTCAGACTATATTCAGATTTGGCAAGTTCTGTCTGTTTGACAAAGGATCCCATTTTTAATCTTATTTAAACCTACTACAGAACAGGCCTAGATTACAGCTTCCTGAAGTACACAATAAAAAGCTCTCAGCTCAGGCAGGTTAACAGGGTTATATAAACCTCTTTGTATCATTTCCATAAGAACAGAGCACTTTCATTGCCCAGCACCATAATACCTACAGGTAATTACTGATCCCAGACCTGCAGAGACAAAGCCTGCTCTGAGCAATCACACAGGACAGAAAAAAGAAGGAAGGCCAAGTAAAAATGTATGCTTTCACAATCCAGAGAAATGGTGGGGGCAGAAGTCAGGAAACAACAAAAGCATGATGTCATGAAGACATCAGATTTAGTCAGACACAACAATCCATAATGATGTTGCAGTTATCTTCAGCTGCCATCCTTGTTGAAAAGACCAGCATTGTTGGTTACCAGCATATGTTGTGTTTTCCTAAGCTCGATCACAATGGCTCTCGCTTAAACCTAGTGAAAGCAAAACAGTGCAAGTTCTAGTGTGAACAACAAAAGTGCAAAGAAGAGCCATTTTCACTGTAAAAAAAAACTTACATTTCGGGTTGTTTCTTACCAAATTGTATGCCTTCAGAAGACTTGGAGTATGATGCACGAGTTGCATTGACTACTTTTAAGACACAAAGCTATGTTTCCATCCAAGTAATGATTTTAATTTATGTGCAAAATGTGAAAATATTGCAAAAACAATTAGTGAATTAGGCAGTGCTTGCAACACATTTGTTTCAAATAACAAAACCATTACATATGGAGAAATCAGCGCAAAGTAAAAAGGGAAATGGAAGTTGAAGCCACTGTGGCTCTTTAAATAAATGTGTTGAATTGCTTGTGGGTTAGAGTGTGTCAGTGGCATAGTAGTAGTGTCTGAAGAGGTGGGCACACTGTGAATTTATGAAGGACCCCCCTCCCCCCCAAAAAATAAAACATGCACCCGGTCTCTAAAATTTATTTATTTATTTATTTACAGTACATATGTAAAATCTGTAAGAAATATATTTTTCCCCTAAAAAAAAGTTCCACATGAACTTACAAAATGTATATCAGTGTAAGTTTCTGGCTGGCATGATGTACAGTACACTACTTAGCACTGGCGTAGAAGGGGGTGATTTGTCTCCCCATTTTGAAGTTGTTTTTAACTTGACATGGTGTTTAAAATGTGCCAATCCTGCACGAGACGCTGAAGAAAAAGCGAGATGCGGTGCAAAGGTCAAAGACATTCATCCAGCGTGTTTACATAGGAAAACAATGGGAAAACAGAACAGATGCAAGCAAAAACACATTCAGTGTGAATGGCCCCTAACTCGTCCATTCACGTGTGTCTGTGAGTGAGAGCGCTTTCACAAAACAAGTTCGTAGGCCGGTTTATTTTTTCATTCATACAAACCCGAACTTGACCCAAACCCAAAGTCCTACTTGAAATACTCGAAACCCATCGGGCCCGGGTTGGGTTGCAGACCTCTATCTTGTATTACAATATAAAGCCTACATTAGGATTAATGGTTATTTGTGTACTATAATGTGCTTTTCTGTGTAAAGTAAAATTGTTTTCCTACTTAAAAATATAAATTAAACTGATTTGATATCATGAGAAAAAGGCACCACCGACATCAGTAAAAGGCAAAAAATACAAAACAAAAAGACATTTGATATAATTATGGGATACAGCATCTGTGAAAAGCATCAAAAAATAGCACGGGTGCAATAACATGCAGTATTTTCACAAATTTAATTGCATAAGTTACATTTAAATGTGTATGTATATATATATATATATATATATATATATATATATATTTATTTTATTTTTTTTATTTTTTTTTTTACGTTTAGCAGGGAAATAAAATTACAGAGCAAATTATAGTTACTCCAGGGTTGCTTGTGCATCAGCAGGAAAATATGATTGGTGAATCATGAAATATGAATTGCGTCTGAAATGAACATTCTGATTGGTGGATCAGCTTAGTTGGACTGTCTGTCTTGCCCATGCCTTCAGCTGTGCTCCCACCTCCCGCTGCTCCATGCACATTTAGAGAGGATCTCTGTACACTTGTTAAAACACACACAATACTCTCAATGGTGCCGTGGCACTACTGGAGTGCGCATACAAAA
This sequence comes from Myxocyprinus asiaticus, assembly GCF_019703515.2. Lineage (NCBI taxonomy): Eukaryota > Metazoa > Chordata > Actinopteri > Cypriniformes > Catostomidae > Myxocyprinus > Myxocyprinus asiaticus. The sequence goes on from NC_059349.1 coordinate 42,100,244, forward strand.
CATTCTGATGAATTTCATGTTTGCTAGTGTTCAGCGGCAGAAGCCTTTTGTCTGGGAACAAAAGTGTTTCAGACAGCTCTGGGAGGTAATATTACCCAATCATTTGATTGGTAGGATCAATCAAAGTAGATTAGGTAGTATCTTGATTATCAAGATGGCGCCGCGGATGGCAGCCTCGGTGTGGAGCTCTCCAGTTCTTTTGTTGTTTTGGTTTGTTTGTCCTGTGTTTAGTAATTTTTTTTCCCAATCAGTTTTACCAGGGACGAATGGCTGAACATTCGGCAGCACATACCAGACAATCTTTTCCCAGTTTTGGACTATACGTACGCTTTGCTGGACATTTTAGTTGGAGGTGCAGCTGTGTTGTTCAAGCGCACCATGAGACGCAAGTGAGGGAAGCGAGCCAGCACGCTGGTCAAGCTCCGTCAGCGCGGCTTTCGAACAGCACTGCTGAGTATTCATCTAGCGAATCTCCACACCTCCCTAACAATACAGACAAACTACATCTCCTCACCCATACAAACAAGGACTTTTCAAACTCTGCTGCCTTGTGCTTCACAGAAACCTGGCTGAGTAAAGCCATTCCGGACAGCGCATTACATCTGCCAGGCGGAGTTAATGGGAAAAACAGGAGGCGGTGGAACATGCATTTACATCAATGAAAGTTGGTGTACAGATGTAACAATGTTAAAGAAGATGTGCTATCCAAATCTGGAAGTGCTCTTTATCAACTGTAAGCCTTTCTACTCACCACGGGAGATTTCCTTGTTTATTCTGGTAAGTGTATATATTCCTCCACACGCGTGAGTGAATGCAGCGCTGCAACAGCTGGATAATCACATCACAGACACGGAGCAACAACACCTGGACTCACTTATTATTATTCTGGGAGATTTTAATAAAGCTAACCTCACTTGTGAACTGCCAAAATACAGACAGCACATTACATGCCCCACCAGAGACAGAAATATACTGGATCATTGCTACACAACAATAAAGGATGTATATCACTCTGTCCCTAGAGCAGATTTGGGACTCTGATCACTGTCTGGTTCATCTTCTTCCAACCTACAGGTAGAAACTAAAATCAGATAAACCTGTAGTAAAGACTGTAAAGAGATGGACCACTGAAGCAGAGCTGGAACTACAAGCCTGCTTTGACTGCACTGATTGGAGTGTATTTGAGGCTGCAGACACCAATCTGGATGAGCTCATAGATACTGTGACATCATATATAAGCTTCTGTGAGGACATGTGAATTCCTACTAGGACTTATCTAACATACAACAATGACAAACTGTGGTTTACAGCAAAACTCAGGCAGCTTTTTCAGGCAAAAGAGAATGCTTACAGAAGTGGGGATAATATCTTGTACAATCAGGCCAGGAACATACTGAATAAGGAAATCAGAATGGCTTAAATAAGCTTCTCTGATAAGCTGAAAAACAAGTTTTCAGCTAACGACCCTGCATCAGTGTGGAGTGGCCTGAAAGAATTTACCAACTTCAAGACACCATGCTCCAACACTGTAGGGAACCAACAACTGGCTGAATACTTGAATGTGTTTTACTGTAGATTTAAAAGGCCCAGTCTCACACTCCACACCTGCTCTGAACTTAACTTCACACAAACACCTCCTGCAACCCCCCTCCTCCCACCTCCTGCTACTCAACTTGCACTTAAGATCTGTGAAGAGGTGGTGTGCCGTGTCTTCCGGAAACAAAAGACAAGGAAAGCACAGGGCCCAGACTGTGTTTCACCCACTTGTCAAAAATCCTGTGCTAACCAGCTGGCCCCCATCTTCACGCTGATCTTTAATAGATCACTGGAACAGTGTGAAGTTCCATGCTGCTTCAAATGCATCATCATCATTCCTGTCCCAAAGAAACCCAAAATCACAGGACTTAATGACTACAGACCCGTCGCTCTGACGTCTGATGACCAAGATGACGAAGGGAAGTATACAGAAGGGAGGTTGAACAGCTGGCTCACTGGTGCAGTCAAAACAACCTGGAGCTGAACACGCTCAAAACAGTGGAGATGATTGTGGACTTTAGGACAAACACCCAGACATTGACTCCGCTCACCATTCTAAACAGCAATGTGGAAGCAGTGGAGTCATTCAGTTTCCTGGGCACTACCATCTCACAGGACCTGAAGTGGGAGACCCACATTGACTCCATTGTGAAAAAAGCCCAGCATAGGTTATACTTCCTTTGCCAGTTGAGGAAGTTCAACCTGCCACAGGCACTGCTGATACAGTTCTACTCAGCAGTCATTGAGTCTGTCCTCTGCACTTCAGTAACTGTCTGGTTTGGTGCAGCTATGAAATCGGACATCGGAAGACTACAAAGGACAGTTCGGAATGCTGAGAGGATTATTGGTTGCCCCTTGCCCTCCCTTTAAGAACTGTACACTTCCAGAGTGAGGAAAAGGGCTGGAAAAATCACTCTGGACCCCACTCACCCAGCCCACTACCTTTTTGAACTCTTGCCTTCTGGACGGCGGTACAGAGCACTGAGTACCGGCACCGTCAGGCACAGGAACAGTTTTTTCCCTCAGGCTATCCATCTCATGAACATATAAAACATCATGGTTACTGGTGTAACCTCCTTTCCCTGATGGAGGGAATGAGACGTTGTGCCAATGAAAATTGGCGAGTGGTATTTGCATGCCACTCCCCCGGACATACGGGTATAAAAGGAGCTGGTATGCAACCACTCATTCAGGTTTTATGCTGAGGAGCCGATATAAGGTCCGGCCATTTCAGCGGGTAGTTCAGCATTGTGGCAGGAGGGACACAATGTCGTGTTCCCTCCATCAGGGAATGGAGGTTACACCAGTAACCATGACGTTCCCTATCTGTCAATCACTCGACGTTGTGTCGATGTAGTGACACTAGGGGTCCCTATACGAAACTGTGTTACGTGAACTGGCGGTGTGTGGTGGGCAGACTGCTGTGTGCCTCATAGCCAGCACACCAGTTCGACACGTAACCTCCCCCAACATAGTTATGAGTGTCGAACGGCCCTTTTGGGGACAAGTCGACTACCCAAAGATAGAGACAGGCTTAACCCAGTCGTGGCCTCTTTTCCCCTTCTCTTTTTCCACTCCCTAAAAAAGAAGGGGGATTATCCGACTGGGCCGCCAGGTCTAGTTGGGGGGTGTCCCTCCCAAGGGGAAGACACCGTGGAGATCACACCTCGCCCAAAGAGAGGGGGGATATTTAAGTGGAAGAATACGTCACACGGTCTTTCCAACCATGTGGAGAGCCTTCAAGGTAGATCCTGTCCAATGAGGGAGGAGTTACTACAAACTTGGAGACTGGGGCAGAGGGGCTCTGCCCAAGGAAGATGCAGTTTGCCAGCAGGGAAACGAACTAGCAGAAGATATATATCGCATGGGGTTAGCCTTACAGGGAACCGCCACATGCGGAGCACCTACCCCAGAAAAGGGCTCTTATTTAGCGCATGTACTGGGCCGGCAGTGAGTCTGTCCGAAAACTCGACTGCCACAGGGCTCGGAGGAAGTCAACCAGGGAACAAAGTTTGTGAACACTACTGGGAATTAATGGCGCATGTCTTCAGCTCCAAGGGAGGTGGAAGGCGCTATGTGCAAGTGATACACCCGGCCAGCTATCCCGGGCTTATCCGCTTGTGTTGCGTGCCACTACCTGGGACGAAACCGGTTCCACCCGGAGGTTGTAGAACCTTGCACAGGTGTTGGGTGTTGCCCAGCCTGCTGCTCTGCAAATGTCTGTTAGAGAGGCACCCCTGACCAGGGCCAAGGGAGCCGCTACACCACGGGTAGAATGGGCTGGTAGCCCTACCGGGGGCAGCATGTCCTAGGCGACATATGCCATAGTTATGGCATCAATGAGCCAGTGGGCGATCCTCTGCTTGGAGACAGTGCTTCCTTTCCGCTGTGCACCAAAGCAGATAAAGAGCTGCTCAGAGATTCTAAAGCTTTGCGTACGATCCAAATAGATGCGTAAAGCATGCACCGGACACAGCGACGACAGGGCTGGGTCTGCCTCCTCCTGGGGCAGCGCTTGCAGGTTCACCACCTGGTCCCTAAAGGGGTGGTGGGAACCTTGGGCACATAGCCCGGTCAGGGTCTCAGGATCATGTGAGAGTAACCTGGACCGAACTCCAGGCATGTTTTGCTGACAGAGAACGCTTGCAGGTCACCTACCCTCTTGATGGAAGTGAGCGCAGTCAGGAGGGCAGTCTTCAAGGAGAGTGCCTTAAGCTCGGCTGACTGCAAAAGCTCAAAGGGGGCTCTCTGTAGACCCTGAAGAACTACAGAGGTCCGATGAGGGAACGAGGCGTGGTCTGGAGGGATTCAGCCTCCTGGCACCTCTTAGGAACTTGATGATCAGGTCGTGCTTCCCTAAGGACTTACCTTCGACTGCGTCATGGTGTGCTGCTATGGCGGTAATGTACACCTTCAAGGTGGAAGGGGACAGCCTCCCTTCCAACCTCTCCTGCAGGAAGGAAAGCACTGATCTGACTGCACATCTCTGGGGGTCTTCCCGATGGGAAGAACACCACTTAGCAAACAGATGCCATTTAAAGGCATTCAGGCGCCTTGTAGAGGGGGCCCTAGCCTAAGTGATTGTGTCTACCACCGCAGGGGCGTGAGGTCTGAGCACCATGTCTGAGCGGGCCAGTAGGGTGCTACCAGGACGACCTGCTCCTCATCCTCCCTGACCCTGCACAGGGTCTGTGCAAGCAGGCTCACTGGGGGAAACGCATATTTGCGCATGCCAGGGGGCCAGCTGTGTGCCAGCGCGTCTATGCCGAGGGGGCCTCAGTCAGGGCACACCAGTGAGGGCAGTGGGGAGGATTCCTGGGAGGCGAACAGGTGCACCTGTGCCTGTCGAATCGACTTCAAATCAGCCGGACCACCTAAGGGTGGAGTCTCCACTCTCCCCTGAGGGTAACCTGTCGTGACAGGTTCAGGGATGTGACTGGCTTGCAGCGACTTGAAGTGCTGCTGACTCCAGAGGAGGAGACGGCGGGCGAGTTGTGACATACAACGAGAGCGCAAACTGCCTTGGCGGTTGACATATGCTACCATTGTCGTGTTGTCTGTCTGAACTAACACGTGCTTGCCCTGGATCAATGGCCGAAACCTCCACAGGGTGAGCAGAATTGCCAACAACACCAGGTCCCTGTGTGTGCACAACATGTCTCGAGAATGAGCTAGGATTAGCCATTCGTCGAGATAGTTGAGAACACGAATGCCCACCTCCCTTAACAGGGCAAGGGCAGCCTCTGCGACCTTCATAAAGACGTGAGGAGACAGGGACAGGCAGAAAGGGAGGACTTTGTACTGATACGCCTGACTCTTGGACGCAAACCGCAGGAAGGGTCCGTGTCGAGGAAGGATCGAGACGTGGAAGTACGCATCCTTCAGGTCTACCGCCGCGAACCAGTCTTGATGCTGGACGCTCGCCAGAATGCGTTTTTGCATCGGCATCTTGAACGGGAGTCTGTGTAAAGCCTAGTTCAGAACTCACAGGTCCAAGATTGGCCTCAACCCACTGCCTTTTTTTGGTACGATGAAGTAGGGGCTGAAAAACCCGTTCTTCATCTCGGCTGGATGGACAGGTTCTATCGCGCCCTTCCGTAGGAGGGTAGCGATCTCCGCGCAAGGTAGCAGCATTTTCGTCTTTCACCAAGGTGATGTGGACACCGCTGAACCTGGGCGGATGCCCAGCAAAGTGAATCGCACAGCCGAGTCGGATGGTCCGGACCAGCCCTCGCGACGGATTGGAAAGCGCAAGCCATGCGTCCAAGTTCCGTGCAAGGGGGACCAAAGGGACAACGTCATCGGACATACCGGCAGGTGGGGCCTTGCGGCGGGGCGGAGCTCGAGGTGCCACACCACGTTGTGGCCGTGCTGAGTCTAAGGACATCGAAGCACTTACCTGGCTCCTTGTGACCACCCCCGGAACAGCCTGGGACAGGGAAGGAAGAGGCCTGTCCTTTTGACCCGTGGAGACTGTCACATCGGGGGCGGATTTGTGCCACAGCTTGGCACTCAGGGGCGGGAGACCGCCGCTGGAGCAGCAAACTTGCCAAATAGAGTGGTGGACGGTGGTCGTGATGACAGCCGTGCACACCGGATACGTGACCCAGGGAACAAGGAAACCACTCTTGCTGAGCTCTTGAGTACTGCAGCCTCTTGGGCATGCAGCACAATTAAATGCAAAAGGTAATAAAAAGATGGAGATCTGTTTACCAGCTCCAGAGCAGCGGGTTTCGTTGTCCCTGGGTCACCTGTCTCAAGGGTGCTTTGAAGCCTTTCACGGGTTCTGGGCATCAGCAAGACGGGTGGCGTCTGCTTCCTGCGATGGGCTCCATGCCGGGGCCGGGCCGAAGGGGCAGGCTGCTGCGGTGCCGGTGCAGTCACCGCAGGGGGACGCCCTTGGTGATGAGTAGACGGGGTGCGGGATCTTGAGCCGCACCAGGGTCAGGATATGCCGGCTAGCATCCATCTACTGCTCTACCATCGAAAACTGCTGTGCAAAGTCCTCGACAGTGTCACCGAATAGGCCCGCCTGGGAAATGGGGGCAGCAAGGAATTGTGTCTTGTCGGTCTCACCCATCTCGACCAGGTTGAGCCAAAGGTGGCGCTCCTGGACCACTAGTGTGGCCATCGTCTGCCCAAGAGACCGCGCCGTGACCTCCGTCGCTCGGAGAGCGAGGTCGGTTGCCGAGCGCAGTTCCTGCATCAATCCCGGGGCGGAACTACCCTCGTGCAGTTCCTTTAGCGCCTTGGCGACTTGCAGGAGAGCCATGGCATGCAGGGCGGAGGCGGCTTGTCCAGCGGCACCATAGGCCTTGGCCATCAGAGACGACGTAAACCTACAGGCCTTGGACGGGGGCTTTGGGCACCTGTGCCAGGTGGCGGCGCTCTGCGGGCATAGGTGCACCGCGAGCACCTTTATCCACTGGGGGATTGCCGAATAGCCCTCGGCCACCCCACCATCGAGGGTAGTGAGGGCTGGGAAGCTGAAAAGATCGGGACCGGGCAGTAAAAAGTGCCTCCCGCGACCTTGTCAGCTCTTCATGCACTTCCGGGAAGAAAGGAACAGGGGTGGGGCGTGGCTTTGAGCAGCAACGCAAGCCCAGGAACCAATCACCGAGCCGCGAGGGTTCAGGGAAGAGCAGTGAGTTCCACTCTAGCCTACGCTCGCGGCTGCCTGGGAAAGTATGTCGTCATATCTGCATCAGCCTGTGACTGGGCAATCCACCCCGAAGGGAGGAGCCCAGCTGAGGCTTCCGACTGGACGAGCTGAATAAGAGGTCAAACTCGCCGTGAGACGAGCCTGCGGACTCATCCGGAAGCCCGATCGGGGCAGACGAGCGTGCTGGGGAATGGGAGGTCCGCGGGGGGATACCCGGCGGAGGCGGTCCCATTGGGGTCCCCAAATCGCCCCCAGTGCTTGCCGCGCTGGCCTCATACCTGTGGGTAAAAGGACCGAGGCAGGAGCCTCTGGGGTGGCTCGCTTTCTTACGAAGGCGAGCCGCGACCACAACGTTGCCATGGACATATTCTCACAATGAGAACATGACCATCCACGAATGCTGTCTCCACGTGAGCAGTGCCCAGACACGAAAGACAGTGATCGTGACCGTCAGAAGGTGAGAGATAACGAGCGCAACCAGGAATAACACACAATCGGAAAAGCATCTTTAAAAAGACGCGTCTTTAAAAAGAAGTTCCGTGTGTGCCGCTCTTTTAGAGAAATATACTCTTTTAGAGAAATATACTCTTTTATTTCTGCCGAAGTGCCCAGGGGCATTCTCTGCAGTGCACCAGTGCAGAGGGGGGAGAAGCCACTGAAATGCGCCGTCAGATCCAGCAGAGGTGAATGAACAGTAGAATTCAGCTCAGTGAGCATGACCATTCGGCTCCGAAGAGAAAATCTGAATGAGTGGTTGCATACCAGCTCCTTTTATACCGTATGTCCTGGGGAGTGGCATGCAAATACCACTCGCCAATTTTCATTGGCCTTTTATCAAAGACCAGAGGTGTCTCGGGCTCCCAAGAGTGACCCCTAGTGTCACTACATCGACACAATGTCGAGTGAGTGACAGATAGGGAACTACCCCATTGATCAATAATAATGTACAATACACAGCTTAGTCTATTTATATTTATCCAACATACCATACCTCTTTTGCCATACATTCCCTTGCATCTGTATATAACAGATATGTATTTGTATATTGTACATACATAGCATTGTCTTATTGTGTATTTCTATATATACTTATATTTTCTATTCACTGTTTTTGTTTATTCTATGTTCTTGTTGCTGTATTTTTTGTGCACTGGAAGCTTCTGTCACCAAGACAAATTCCTTGTATGTGTACGCATACTTGGCAATAAACCTAATTCTGATTCTGACAGTCTTTGTGCCCGGCATTTTTAGAATAAGCAGAGCACCATTTCAGATGCTATGCAATGATATTGGTGATATTCTTTGAGCAAATTATGCATTTACATGGCTTGTTGAGGCAAAGTCACATGACTTTCTTATTTTTTTTTATTCCTATATAAATTCCATAGGAATTCCATAGGTTAACCAATAGTGGATTTTGCAGATACTGATAATTAAGTATGTTAAAAAGGCTGATAAATGATTAATGGACTGATAGTTTTTAAAATTGATTCATAGAATGTTACAACATTTTCTTAGTCGGCACAGACATAGAGGCCAGAGTACAAATGAAAAAAATCCCAGATGTAGTTTATTTTTCAACCAAAATCCCAATAACAATCAGTAAAAAACGATTGAGTGCATAATGTGGGACTTTTAATACTAAACAAGCCTGAAACACACCGAGACTCTTAGTTTGAAATGACGGAGACTTGACACCGTTACAGTGCTCTATTTTTTATATTTAACAAATTAAGCTTTTTATAGCCTACTGCATATATTATTATTATTCACAATATGTAAAGTTGGAGACATGATGTACAATTATGTGCTGAAGAGGGACGTTTCCATATAGTCGCATTTCTCTTTGCATGCCCTCGCTTCAATTTTAAAAATGTAATTATCAGAAGAACACGGAGGAATAAAAAAAAATATCGGTATAGATATTTGTCGATAACCGATAGTTCCAAAAAGCAACTATCGGCACCTATTAATCACCTTAAGTGAGCATATACTTTAAAGCATTTTGGAGATTTTATTTTCATCATGGTATTTCCATCTAGCATTTTTTATGTGATATCTCAAAATTCACACAAAACTTTTACCATTGTACTGAAGTCAGTGAATGGGGCATCCTTAAAAATTTCTCCTTTTTGGTTCAGCAGAAAAAAAAAACAGTAAATACTGGTTTGGAACAACATGAGGGTGAGTAAATGATGACAGAATTTTCATTTTTGGGATAAAGATTCATTTAACCAAGAGGACTTCCTTGGTCAACCAGCTTCACCAAATGACCATGCTGGTTCCAGCATTTTTGGCTGGTGAACAACATGGCTATGCTGGTCTACCAGCTAGACAAGCCACAGACCAGCATCAAACATCTTAGACCAACATGGAATTTCGTGCTGGTCTCAGCTGGTCATTTCAGCAAAGTTCTCACAAAACTAGAGAATATCACTTGAAAACTGTGTACTTCATATGTATTTAACCCTCACTCATTAGAAGTTGCCTGTGGTGGCGGGGGGTGTGGTCGAGCGTTAGTGTGTGAATGGAGAGCGAGATCGGGAGATTAGAATGGTAAGGATTGTCACCTGTTAATAATGAGTCTAACACCTGTTTCTTGTTCTAGTGAGGGTGCGGGAGAGTTTAAAAGGAAGCCAGACACCAGAGAAGAGAGAGAGAGAGACTGACACGCCTGTCCTTTGTGTGTGCTTGTGTGTGTGTATTGGAGTGCCCAAAGACACTTTAATGTGTGTGGTGAAAAGCCCGATTTAAGTTGCTGCTGGAAGGCTGTTTTTTGTTTGAGTGTAAAATAAACAATACGTTGAGTGTTCACCCGGGTCCTGCTTTCTCTTTATTATGAACTGTTACACTGGTGCCAAAACCCGGGAAAATTGGAAAAAGTGCCATTATGGAAGCCTCACCGCTGGGCGAAGTCATTCGTGCCCTCACTGGCATTTAAGAGCAACACCATCAGGTTCTCCTCGTCCAGGAGCAGTGTTTCCAAGAGCTCCTACAGGCCCAGGCAGAGGATCGACAGGCACTGCGGAGCCTGATAGCACCAGGAAGGTCCTCAGCTGCATTCTCGGGGGCAGCAGCCGTACCCCCTCACCTGTTGACCAAGATGGGGCCCCAGGATGGCCCGGAAGCCTTCATTGGGCTCTTTGAGCAGGCTGCTACTACCACAGGCTGGCCAGAAGCCCAGTGGGCGCTAAATCCTTTACCACTGCTCTCCGGGGAAGCCCAGCTCGCGGCTCAGCAACTGCTGGCCGAACACCACCTGACCATTCCGGAAACATTTTCTATCCTACACCGGCTCCCCGGCTTCAGGGACTGCACCACTCGCCGGTTCCCCTGTCTCTCCCCCAGGATGACAGATCCGCTGCCATAGGTGAGTGTGTGAAGCCTGGGCCGGTCTGTTGGTGCTGCTGGGAGCCCAGGCATTTCCGGGACCAATGCTAGGTGATGGAGGTGGGGACATTGGTCCGGGTCCCCAACGCACCACAGGCTGCTCCCGATCGAGCTGGTACATACTGCATAACTGTGAGTATTAAGGGGTGTACATACCAGGCCTTGGTGGATTCAGGTTGCAGCCAAACCTCCATCCATCAGTGCCTGGTTCAAGATGAGTTTTGGGTGTTAGTCACAGGATGAAGGTAAGGTGTGTGCATGGGGATATCCACGATTATCCTGTAGTGAATGTGACAATTCAATTTTGGGGTCAAAAGCATAGTGTTGAAGTGGCGGTTAGTTCACGCCTCACCCATCTGCTGATTTTGGCCACGAGTTGGCCAGCGTTTTCCACTTTATTAAGGGAAATTTGTGCAGATGAGTCCTGTAAGAGCATTTCATGTGGGATTTGTGATGCACTGGCTGGGGAGGCAGAGCCGGGCCGTCTACATCAGTTCTGTGTCAGGATGACATAAGGGAGGGGGTAGTCTTGGCTTCCCCAGCCCTTAGAGGTTCCCTGCGGGGATTTCCCTCTGGAGCAGATGCGAGACGAAACCCTTAGGTACGCCCTTGACCAAGTGAGAGTGATTGATGGTCAACGTCTTCAGCCAGACATTGTACTTGCATATCTGTACTTTTCTATTACAAATGATCAGTTGTATCGAGTGACACAGGATGCTCAGACAAAAGAAGATACAACCCAGTTATTAATACCGAAGAGCCGTCGGGAAATGTTATCCCAGACGGCTCATTATAATCCGATGGCTGGTTACTTAGGGTGAGAAAAAACACTAAACTGTCTAATGGCCCATTATTTATTGGCCGGGCATTCACAGGGATGTTTGCAGGTGGTGTGCGGCATGCTGTGAATGTCAGCTGGTGAATCCACCGGCCACCCCAAGAGCGCATTTGCGCCTGCTTCCTTTGAACGAGGTCCCCTTCGAAACAATTGGTATGGACCTTGTCGGGCCATTAGAGCGGATGGCACGTGGACATCGCTTTGTGTTGGTTCTGGTGGACTACGCAACGCGATATCCGGAAGCAGTGCCTCTATGCAACATTTCAGCACGTAGTGTTGCGGAGGCACCCTTCAACATTATCTCCCGAGTGGGAATTCCGAAAGAAATTTCTGGCACTTCTGGCAATTGATCAAGGCACTAATTTCATGTCACGTACACTATGTGAGCTGTACGAATTATTGGGAATTAAATCAATTCGGACAAGCATGTACCATCCACAAATGGACGGCTTGGTCGAACGGTTTAATAAAACTCTGAAAAACATGATTTTTAAGTTCGTGCAGGAAGATGCTCAGAATTGGCATAAGTGGCTTGAACCCCTGTTATTCGCAGTACGAGAGGTCCCATAAGCCTCCATGGGGTTCTACCCATTTTAATTATTGTATGGGTGTAAGCCTTGCGGGGTCTTAGATGTTGTGAGGGAAAATTGGGAGGAGGGACCTTCAAATGGCAAAAATGAAATTCAATACGTTCTTGACCTGAGAGCAAAACTCCACACATTGGGGCAGCTATCACAGCAGAATTTGCTAGCAGCTCAAGAACGTCAGTCCCGGCTGTATAACAGAGGCGCTAGGCTATGGGAATTTACACAGGGAGATAAAATCCTTGTATTACTACCCACATCAAGCTCTAAATTACTCGCAAAGTGGCAAGGGCCCTTTGAGGTCACGCGGCAAGTCGCGGAAGTCGATTGAGGTTAAACGAACGGATAGGGTGGAGCACAGCAAATTTACCACCTCAACCTCTTAAAACTGTGGAGGGAGGTGGTCCCCGTGGCTTTGGCAATGGTGGTACCTGGAGAGGAAGGAGCTCGGGCCGGAGGTGAATGTAAAAGCCAATCGAGGCACCCTGGTCACTTGACCACTTCTCACTGTCACAAGACATAGACATGGCAACAGGACATGTTCTCACCCCTTCCCCGTCGTATGAACCTCATAGAACACCATATTGAAACAACCCCAGGGGTAGTGGTACGTAGTTGTCCCTACTAATTACTAGAGCACAAAAAAAGTGGTTCCAGAAGAATTAAAAGCCATGCTCAATATGGGGGTAATAGAAGAATCCCACAGTGACTGGGCCAGCCCGGTGGTGCTGGTTCCAAAGAGCGACGGCTCGGTCCGGTTCTGTGTGGATTATAGAAAGGTCAATGCGGTGTCTAAATTTGACACATATCTAATGCCTTGTATTGACGAACTGCTCGATCGGTTGGGCGCGGCTCGCTTTTATTCAACACTGGATTTAACAAAAGGATATTGGCAGATCCCCTTAACGCCAATGTCCCATGAGAAAATGGCCTTCTCCACACCGCTTGGCTTACACCAATTTGTGACCCTTCTGTTCGGTTTGTTTGGGGCCCCGGCTACATTTCAGCACCTGATGGACCGAGTCCTTAGACCTAGATGACATCATTATATACAGTAATGATTGGCAGTGGCACATGCAGCATCTGAGGGCGGTTCTGAGGTCACTTCGGTGGGCAGGACTCACGGCAAACCCCAAGAAGTGTGCAACTGGACGGGTGGAGGTACAGTATCTGGGGTTCCACTTGGGTCAAGGGCAGGTGCGTCCCCAAATTGATAAGACTGCAGCAATTGCAGCCTGCCTGAGACCCAAGACCAAAAAGGAGGTGAGACATTTCATGGGGCTGGCCGGCTACTATCGAAGGTTTGTGCCTAATTATTCGGACATCACCAGCCCACTGACTGATCTCACTAGAAATGGAGCCCAGACTTTGTCCAGTGGACGGAGCTGTGCCAACAGGCTTTTATGCAGGTGAAAGCTGCACTTTGTGGTGGGCCATTGTTACATGCTCCCGATTTCTGACTCCCTTTTGTTTTACAGACTGATGTGTCGGACAGAGGGTTGGGAGCCGTGTTGTCCCAGCGGGTCAAGGGTGAGGAGTGCCCAGTGCTGTACATCAGTCGGAAGCTCTCGGCAAGAGAGGCGAAGTACAGCGGCATTAAAAAGGAGTGTCTGGCCATCAAGTGGGCGGTTCTCACCCTTTGATATTACCTCATGGGATGGGCTTTCACCCTTTGTTCGGACCACACCCCGTTCCAGTGGCTCCATCGCATGAAGGATACCAACACGCAGATCACCCGTTGGTATCTGGTTCTTCAGCCTTTTAAGTTCGAGGTGGTCTGGCGATGGGGGTTTGTGGTGGTGGGGGGTGTGATCGAACGTTAGTGTATGAATGGAGGGCGAGTTCGGGAGATAAGAACGGTAAGGATTGTCACCTGTTTATAATGAGTCTAACACCTGTTTCTTGTTCTAGTGAGGGTGCGGGAGAGTTTAACCCTCCTGTTACCCTCAAATTTACTAACATCTTTTATCCTTGGGGTCATATGATTTTTACCCAAGTTATGTGTCAGGTACTTTACCCTTATACATCCAGAATACCTATTGTGCAACTATGGAAAAATATGCAAATCACCATAAAATTTCACTGATTGACCTAAAGTTTTAATGGCTTTATATTATTTCTAAGACAGATTTTTGTTATTTATAACATTTGGAAAGAAGAACAATTTCTGTTATCAAGGATAGTAACATGTATTATGTTCAGGGTCAATCTGACCCCAGGAAAAACAAACACAATTTCAAACATTTAGAAGGATTTTATTTGTAAAACAGTACATCATAATCAGAACATCAGTAAGAAACACATAACAGTTCTTTATTTACAAAAAAAAGAAAAAAGAAAAAAAGAATAAACAGCTATAAAAGTACATTTGAGCATTGTGTCAGGGATTCCAATCCTTGTTTATTTTGCTCCATAATACAAAGGCACTGTAGGCGCTCACATCAATGATGTGGCAATCATGAGTCGGCAGCTGTAGGTGGCTGTGAACTTGTCCAGATAATCAACCCCTCCCTTAGTCTCGTTGTAGTCCAAGACCATTTGTGGTTTTCTGTCTTCTCTGGTGCTCAGGACAGCATCTTTGTGCATAGTGCTCATCAGCAGGACATTTTGTCTTTTCTTGGGGCAATAGGAGATGACAGTGGCTCTGCCAGTGAAGGCAAACATTGAAGATGTTATCTTCCCTTTGAGCTTCTTGCGATGAAGAACAGGAAGCTCCGGCTTGTTTTTTCTCACTGTCCCTAAGATGGTAAACTTCCTTTTCAGTAGTTCCTCTCCCAGGGCGTACGATGTGAAAACATTATCACATGTAATGTTATGACCATTCAGTTCTTCAGCCATGTCTAGTACCACCCTCATGCCCTGATTTTTTTTCAGGTGCTTCCCGAGGGGATTTACCAGTATACATCTGCATATTCCAGGCATAGCTGGACTGTGCATCACATGCTGCCCATATTTTGATACCGTATTTGGCCAGTTTGCTTGGTATGTAATGTCTGAAGGGACAGTGCCCCAAAAATGCAACCAGACATTCAACCACAGTGACGTGGGGGCCTGGACTGTAAAGAAAGTGTAATCGCTGGACCCACTTGTCCCATACATCCTGTATTTCTGCGAGTTTGTCACGCTCTCGCCGGCCCTGACTTGTTTCTCTGTCATCATATGTATGACACGGGAGAAAACATGGGATGTCTTTAGAGACATGGTGGCTGGAAATATTGCCCTTCCAGTGTCAGCATTCCAAAGGCTTGCTAATGCTTCTCCTTTTGACATGTACACTCCTGCCATAATGAGCAACCTGTGTAGGCTTGCAAGTGGGTCACATCCAAGTCTTTCCAACTGTCCCCATACACGAGCCTCCCCTCTAAGTTTGCCATCGATTGATGGTGTTACGAAGAGCTCAAATGCTGATTTTATGCCTTAGACATGGCTGACAGTGTACAATCATTATGTAACTGGGTACTGGACTTTTTAACAAATAGGAGACAGACTGTCAGAATCCACAACATCACTTCCTCTCCCATCATCCTCAACTAGATGCAACTAACCTAGAGGCTTGGTGCAGAGCCAACAACTTCTGCATTAATATGAAGAAAACAAAGGAAATGATTGTGGATTTCAGGAAAGTCACTAGGAGCCTTCCTGCCCCTCTTTACATCGCAGGAACAACTGTCGAAGGTCGTCCCCAGCTTCAAATACCTGGGGATACACATTAATAACGACCTCACCCTTTCCACCCTGCTCATGGACTGTTTACCCTCCTTCCTTCAGGTAGAAGGCTGCGCAGCTTTAGGGCAAGAACAACCAAGCTCAGAAACAGCTACTTTCCAGAAGCTGTCAGATTCAAAAACTTTTTTTTAATGTGCAATAACATTAATACACCAAAGACTCTTTCATGTGCAATAATACTTATACATCAGGGACTCTTTCATGTGCAATGATACTCATAGATTATGGTCTCTTATGTGCAGTAGCATTTTAATATTTATATCCATAATTATATTCATATTTATTAATTTATTAATACTACTCATTTGCACTGTTTTTTACCATTGCTAATATGAGATTCTATGGATGTATTGTTTTATTGTCATTGCACTTTATTGCACTGCTCTGCTTAGTTTAGATTTTAGTGTTTTTATCCTTTGCTGTTGTTTTGAGATTACTCTTTGCTTAATTTTGAGATTCTATGGTTGTATTGTTTTATTGTTTATTTTTAGTATTTATCTCTGCTCCACTTAATTTTATATTTTAGTGTTTTCATTCTTTGCTGTTGTTACTGGGACCTCAGTACTTAGTTTCATTCCTTTCATGTAGCCCATGTTTTGGAATTACAATAAACTAAACTAAACTAAATCTGGTGGGGCCTGGAAGCATTTTGATGACATTAGCAGCACTAAGTCTACCCTGTCGATCCAGTGGGGAGAGGGACCATTATAACTTTCCATTTTTGGAAGGTAATGTGTCTGCTAGTGGTTGAGAGACAACAGGAGGTTCAACACTAAGAGTGTCATTCTCATCAGAGGAGGATGCCTCATAATCAGGGTCCTCCTCAACATTATCCTCTGTCTCAGACACATTCTCCTCTATGTCACTTTCACTCTCAAAGAACTGTGAAAAAACCTCTGACAGAAAACCTTTGCTTAGAGGTCATTTTCAACTGAGAGAGAGCATAAAGAGAGAGCCCACAAAGCACCAAGAGAAATGGTTTAGAAGGCTGCTGTGCAAGCTTTTATATGTTTGCTCCTCCCCTATGTTGGGTGAACTATCAATGTCCTCGTGAGAATTATGTTTTCCCTTCCCCCACGGCACGGGAAATATCAAAGTTCTTGTGGGAATAATGTTTTACCCTCCACCATGTTGTGTGAACTATCAGTATTTCTCGCAATACTATAGGAATAGTACTAGAACGCGTTAGTGTGTGTGTCGGAAAGCAAAATTTAAGTTACTGCTGGAAGGCTGTTTTTTGTTTGAGTGTAAAATAAATGGTACGTCGACTGTTCACCCGGCTCCTGCTTTCTCCTTATTACGAACTGTTACATTGCCCTAAAACCTGGCCACAGAGCCCCTTTTTATGGGTGGCCAATTAGTTTTGAGTGGAGTGACTGAATCACCAACAAACTTCTGGCCTGGATTAGGCAGCATTAACTCATTAAAAAGACAAAACCTGGACTGTGCCATTACCTCACTGTGCTTCTCTGAGATGTACTAAAAAACTTCCAGCACTCCTGTTACACCATTTCTGTTGGACCACTTTTCATTGTTTTCCAAGTCAGTAACAACCTCTGACCCTATTTTAGAATTAGAAAGCTTCTCAAAAAATATAGATTTGTCAAGATAACATTTTATGTAGCTCTAAAATGAATCTGTATATTTTTAAATATTAAAATACTTACACCTATCCCAGTTTAAGTGTAAGCAATCAACTGTAAGTAAGGCTTTCACATGTTTATGACTTCCTGAAGAGTGTAAACACTGTGGCATTTCAACATTGCTCTGAGAGTTTGACCAACTTCTGTATCAACCAATGGTGAGCAGGGCTACCTGTTTTTGGAACAATGTTAGATGATGGGAGTATTTGAAAATCCTATTTGGAAACTATCATTATTTTTCAATTTCAAATTCTGTTGGGTGGCGCTAGTAGTGCAGAAATTACACACTTTAGCTTTAACAATCTTAAACCTGGCATACAATATGGACCATTACTGATTTTCCAACAATGTAGAAGTAACATTCTTCGAAGATATTCAGTGTATCATTCTTACGTACAGCCTATCTTTGTTAATACAAATGCAAATTGCATCAAAAGGCAGAAGGTAGCCACTGCGTGATGAATCTAGCTTATTGATTAAAAACTGTGTATGCTGTCATTCACACAGACCCTCTGTTTAAATCTCGCTGTGCCATTCCATGTGCCTTCAGCAGATCTCATTTGCAAGATGCCTGTCATCTGTCAGAACAGCTTGAATGCTCTGATGGTCCAGAGAATTCAGCATACAATCAGGAAATAAAGGTAATGAAATAAGGAGGAAGGATTGCAGTGCTAGATGGTGGACTAGGAGGAGATGATGTCATTCTGATGGACTGATAAAAATGTCACCTATAATGACTTCTCCAAGGCAACTATCATTACCACCTGTAGAGCATCTTTCTGCATGTGCATAACTGCAGAATTGAGTTTAAAGGTGCACTCTGTTTCCCTATCTGTCACTCACTCGACATTGGTGTCGATGTAGTGACACTAGGGGTCACTCTTGGGAGCCCGAGACACCTCTGGTCTTTGATAAAAGGCCAATGAAAATTGGCAAGTGGTATTTGCATGCCACTCTCCCGAACATACGGGTATAAAAGGAGCTGGTATGCAACCACTCATTCAGATTTTCTCTTCGGAGCCGAACGGTCATGCTCATTGAGCTGAATACTACTGTTCATTCACCTCTGCTGGATCTGACGGCGCATTTCAGCGACTTCTCCCCCCTCTACACTGGTGCACTGCAGAGAACGCCCCTGGGCGCTTCGGCAGAAAAACTAGAGAGTATATTTTCTAAAAAAGCATTTTTCCCCTCTAAAAGAGTATATATTTCTCTAAAAGAGCGCACACATGGAACGTCTTTTTAAAGACGCGTCTTTTTAAAGATGCTTTTCCGATTGTGTGTTATTCCTGGTTGTGCTCGTTATCTCTCGCCTTCTAACGGTCACAATCACTGTCTTTTGTGTCTGGGCACTGCTCATGTGGAGACAGCGTTCGTGGATGGTCATGTTCTCATTGCGAGAATATGTCCATGGCAACGTTGCGATCGCGGCTCGCCTTCGTAAGAAAGCGAGCCACCCCAGAGGCTCCCGCCTCGGTCCTTTTACCCACGGGTTTGAGGCCAGCGTGGCTAGCACTGGGGGCGATTTGGGGAACCCAATGGGACCGCCTCCACCAGGTATGCCCCCGCGGACCTCCCATTCCCCAGCATGCTCATCTGCCCCGATCGAACTTCCGGGTGAGTCCACCGGCTCGTCTCACGGTGAGTTCGACCTCTTATTCGGAGCCCGCGAAAGTGATGAGCTCTCGAGCGCAGCATCGGAGAGCGGTCTCGTCCAGTCGGAAGCCTCAGCTGGGCTCCTCCCTTTGGAGTCGATCACCCAGTCACAGGCTGATGCGGAGATGACGACATGCTTTCCCGGGCAGCTGCGAGTGTCAGTTAGAGTGGATTCACCGCTCTTCCCTGAACCCTCGCGGCTCGGTGATTGGTTCCTGGGCTCGTGGCGCCGCTCAAAGCCACGCCCCGCCCCCGTTCCTTTCTTCCCAGAAGTGCATGAAGAGCTGACAAGGTTGCGGGAGGCACTTTTTACTGCCCGGTCCCGATCTTTTCAGCTTCCCCGCCCTCACTACCCTCGATGGTGGGGTGGCCAAGGGTTATTCGGCAATACCCCGGTGGATAAAGGTGCTCGCGGTGCACCTATGCCCGCAGAGCGCCGCCACCTGGCGCGGGTGCCCAAAGCCCCCATCCAAGGCCTGTAGGTTTACATCGTCTCTGACGGCCAAGGCCTACGGTGCCGCTGGACAAGCCGCCTCCGCCCTGCACGCCATGGCTCTCCTGCAAGCCCGCCAAGATGCTAAAGGAACTGCACGAGGGTAGTTCCTCCCCGGGATTGATGCAGGAACTGCGCTCAGCGACTGACCTCGCTCTCCGTGCGATGGAGGTCACGGCGCGGTCTCTCGGGCGGACGATGGCCACACTAGTGGTCCAGGAGCGCCACCTTTGGCTCAACCTGGTCGAGATGGGTGAGGCCGACAAGACACGATTCCTTGCTGCCCCCATTTCCCAGGCGGGGCTATTCGGCGACACCGTCGAGGACTTTGCCCAGCAGTTCTCGATGGTAGAGCAGTAGATGGATGCTAGCCGGCATCTCCTGCCCCGGCACGGCTCAAGATCCCGCACCCCGTCTACTCATCGCCAAGGGCGTCCCCCTGCGGTGACTGCCCCAGCGTGGAGCCCACCGCAGGAAGCAGACGCCACCCGTCTCACGGCTGCCCAGAACCCGTGAAAGGCTTCAAACACCCTTGATACAGGCGACCCAGGGACAACGACACTCGCTGCTCTGGAGCTGGTAAGCAGATCTTCATCTTTTTGTTTCCTTTTGCATTTAATTGCGCTGCATGCCCAAGTGGCTGCAGTACTCAAGAGCTCAGCAAGAATGGTTTCCTTGTTCCCTGGGTCACGTATCCGGTGTTTACGGCTGGCATTACGACCACCATCCACAACTCCATTTAGCAGGTTGGCGCTCAGGCGTTCTGGGCATATGGCATCCTCGGCGGTGGCCACCCCGCTCGGGTTGATGCATATGAGGCCGCTTCAGCACTGGCTCCAGACTCGAATCCCGAGACGGGCATGGCGCCACGGGACACACCGCGTGGCCATTACGTTGGTCTGTCACCATCTTTTCAGCCCTTGGACCGACCTCATATTTCTACAAGCAGGTGTTCCCCTAGAACTGGTCCCCAGGCACGTCGTGGTCACGACAGACGCCTCAAATGGGCTGAGGCGCTGTTTGCAATGGGCACGCAGCCGCCGGCCTCTGGACGGGTCCGCGACTGCATTGGCACATCAACTTCCTCGAGTTACTGGCAATTCTGCTCACCCTGCGGAGGTTTCGGCCGTTGATCCAGGGCAAGCACGTGTTAGTTCAGACAGACAACATGACAACGGTAGCATATGTCAACCGCCAAGGTGGGTTGCGCTCTCGTTGTATGTCACAACTCATGCGCCGTCTCCTCCTCTGGAGTCAGCAGCACCTCAAGTCGCTGCAAGCCACTCACATCCCGGGCAACCTCAACACTACGGCGAACGCACCGTCACAACAGGTTACCTTCAAGGTAGAGTGGAGACTCCACCTTCAGGTGGTCCAGCCGATTTGGAGTCGATTCAACAGGCACAGGTGCACCTCCCAAGAATCCTCCCCACTGTCCGCTCTGGTACGCCCTGACCGAGGCCTTCCTCGGCATAGACGCGCTGGCACACAGCTGGTCCCCTAGCATTCGCAAATATGCTTTTTCCCCCAGTGAGCCTGCTTGCACAGACCCTGTGCAAGGTCAGGTAGGATGAGGAGAAGGTCATCCTGGTAAGCACTCTACTGGCCTGCCCAGACATGATGCTCGGACCTCACGCTCCTCGCGACAGCTCCCCCCGGGCAAATTCCCCTGAGGAAGGACCTTCTTTCTCAGGGAAAGGGCACCATCCGGCACCCGCGCCCAGACCTCTGGAATCTCCATGTCTGGCCCCTGGACGGGATGCGGAAGACCTAAGCTGTCTCCCACCTGCGATGGTAGACACGTGTACTCAGGCTAGGGCTCCCTCTACGAGGCGCCTGTATGCCTTTAAGTGGCGTCTGTTCGCTAAGTGGTGTTCTTCCCGTCGGGAAGACCCCCAGAGATGCGCAGTCAGACCAGTGCTTTCCTTCCTGCAAGGGAGGTTGGAAGGGAGGCTGTCCCCTTCCACCTTGAAGGTGTACATTGCTGCCATAGCAGCACACCACGACGCAGTCGACGGTAAGTCCTTAGGGAAGCATGATCTGATCATCAGGTTCCTAAGAGGCGCCAGGAGGCTGAATCCCTCCAGGCCACGCCTCGTTCCCTCATCAGACCTCTGTAGTTCTTCAGGGTCTACAGAGAGCCCCCTTTGAGCTTTGCAGTCAGCCGAGCTTAAGGCACTCTCCTTGAAGACTGCCCTCCTGACTGCGCTCACTTCCATCAAGAGGGTAGGTGACCTGCAAGCGTTCTCTGTCAGCGAAACATGCCTGGAGTTCGGTCCAGGTTACTCTCACATGATCCTGAGACCCTGACCGGGCTATGTGCCCAAGGTTCCCAACACCAATTTAGGGACTAGGTGGTGAACCTGCAAGTGCTGCCCCAGGAGGAGGCAGACCCAGCCCTGTCACTGCTGTGTCTGGTGCGTGCTTTACGCATCTATTTGGATCGCACGCAGAGCTTTAGAATCTCTGAGCAGCTCTTTGTCTGCTTTTGGTGCACAGCGGAAAGGAAGCGCTGTCTCCAAGCAGAGGATCGCCCACTGGCTCGTTGACACCCCCGGTAGTGTTACGAGCCCATTCTACCCGTGGTGTAGCGGCTTCTTGGGCCTTGGCCAGAGGTGCCTCTCTAACAGACATTTGCAGAGCAGCAGGCTGGGCAACACCCAACACCTTTGCAAGGTTCTACAACCTCCGGGTGGAACCGGTTTCATCCCAGGTAGTGGCACACAACAAGCGGATAAGCCCGGGATAGCCGGCCGGGTGTATCACTTGCACATAGCGCCTTCCACCTCCTTTTGAGCTGAAGACGTGCGCTGTTAATTCCCAGTAGTGTTCACAAAATTTGTTCCCTGGTTGTCTTCCTCCGAGCCCTGTGGCAGTCGAGTTTTCGGAGAGACTCGCTGCCGGCCCAGTACACACGCTAACTAAGAGTCCGGTTCTGGGGTAGGTGCTCCGCATGTGGCGGTTCCCTGTAAGGCTAACCCCATGCGATCTATATCTTCCACTAATTCGTTTCCCTGCTGGCAAACTGTGTCTTCCTTGGGCAGAGCCCCTCTGCCCCAGTCTCCATGTTGTAGTAACTCCTCCCCCATTGAGCAGGATCTACCTTGAAGGTTCTCCACATGGTTGGAAAGACCTTGAGACGTATTCTTCCACTTAAATATCCCCCCCTCTCTTGGGGCGAGGTGTGGTCTCCGCGGTGTCCTCCCCTTGTGAGGGACACCCCCCGACTAGACCTGGCGGCCCAGTCGGATAATCCCCCTTCTTTTTTAGGGAGTGGAAAAAGAGAAGGGGAAAGGCCACGACTGCGTTAAGCCTGTCTCTATTTCTGGGTAGTCGACTTGTCCCCAAAAAGGGCCGTTCGACACTCATAACTGTGTTGGGGGAGGTTACGTGTTGACCTGGTGTGCTGGCTATGAGGCACACAGCAAGTCTGCCCACCACACACCGCCAGTTCACGTAACACAGTTCAGCCTTGTGGCATTTTGTATAGGGACCCCTAGTGTCACTACATCGACACCAACGTCGAGTGAGTGATAGATAGGGAACGTCATGGTTACTGGTGTAACCTCCGTTCCCTGATGGAGGGAACGAGCCGTTGGTCCCTCCTGCCACAACGCTGAACTACCTGCTGAAATGGCCGGACCTTATATTGGCTCCTCAATGTAAAACCTGAATGAGTGGTTGCATACCAGCTCCTTTTATACCTGTATGTTCGGGGGAGTGGCATGCAAATACCACTCGCCAATTTTCATTGGCCTTTTATCAAAGACCAGAGGTGTCTCGGGCTCCCAAGAGTGACCCCTAGTGTCACTACATCGACACCAACATCTCGTTCCATCCATCAGGGAATGGAGGATACACCAGTAACCATGACGATTTTTTTCCTCATTAAGATTTACAGCAAAGATTTACACCAGAAGAAATGAATAGCACTTTTAAAAAAATTTGTTTAAAATCATGTACACTCATGAGATAAAGAATACAGGTATATCAGAAATAAAAGCTGTTTGAGATCACCTAGCCAGCAAAAAAACTAAGTACTATTTATTTAATTTGTGGTAAAAATTTGCAAAAAGTTCTATTAAATTATACCCATATATTGTACTGTATTGTATTGTATCAAGACTTAAATTGCAAAGAGGGCATGCATAAGATTTCCTTTAATTAATATGAGTAAAATTTATATTGCCTTTTGAGGAAGGCTTATTTTGCAGCATGAGTTAACAGGCGGCTATCATATAGCCCTCGTGTAGACTTATACAATCTGTCAAACATATGATCCCATAGTTACTTTTGAGGGGGAGGGTTGCTCTGGAGGCTTACATTTCCATACAAGAGTGCATGTGAAATGTCTCTGCAGCACTTCTTTCCTTAACATTTCAGCAAAGACCACACACAAGCAAGAAAGGATCCATCTTATGAGGGTTATCATAACTATAATTGGATTAAAGAAAGGCAAGCCGATATCAGGCATTTTAAAGTTTATCATGCACTGTCAGGCTCCGCTAGAAGACATAGCTACACGGCAATGTTGTTATAAAGTGCATGAAAACACTTTCACTGTATTTGTATTTAACTTCATCTGTAATTTTTTTTAACTAAAATACATTTTCATGACTCTACTAAAACCAACTACATTTACATTCAGTGATTTAGCAGACACATTTATGCAGAAACATAATAAGCAATTTGTCAAACAAAAGTCAACAATATCTGTGGTATCGCACTGCCAAGTTCCAATGGTAGCTAACTAAAATGAAATCAAATAAAATAGGACTGCAAATTAATTTTTGTTTTTGATTCACATTATGTTATAAATATGTTTTAAACCTTTACAACCTGCATTCATTCAAAATGAAAATGACACTACAGTATATAGGGATAACACTAGACAGCCCTGATAAATTTAAGTGTTAAACATATTTAAATGAATTCAATTAAAGCTGAAGTGTGACATTTTTGAACACTAATGTCACCAAATGGAATTACACAAATAATCATTGTTTTCTAACAAACTCACGCCATTGGTTGAATCAGCATTGCTGTATCTGTAACAAAGCAATATCTGATAACAACACAGTGTTTACACTTTTCGGGGATATCAGTCTACAAATGGCTTGTTTATAGTTGTCAATGCATTTTAAGGTGTGAAAGGGGAGAGTATTTTTAAATAAAAAAATCACTCACATTAAAACACGCTTTAAAGGAATAGTTCACCCCAAAATTATAATTCTCATCATTTACTCACCCTTATGTTGTCTAAAACTCATATGACTTTCTTTCTTTTGTGGAACACAAATGAAGATATTCTAATGGAGGTATGATGTCTGTTTGTCCATACTACGCAAGTGAACAGTGACCAAATATTCAAGGTGGTGTTGAAAGAGTTTCCGCTCCTCAAAAATCCCAATTTAATCCTTGACTACAACTAAATTGAAACTAGAAAACTAAAACTAAAAATTACAGAGTGAGCACAAATGAAAATGAAACTAAAGTGATAATAAAAACAAATAAAATATAGCCGCAAGCGGTAATCATCGGGGTCCAAGCACGTATGGCCAAGACATGGTCAAAATAATTATATTGGACACAATAGAGCATGTGGATGCTGTGGACACAGCTGTTTTTGTGTAAAATTTCTTCCAAAAGATTTTTTATCACAGTTGCAAAATTAGAATTTTATTAGAATGATAACAGAATGTAGAAGATGATTATGAAGAAGAAGAAGATGACGACGAAGAAGAAGAAGAAGAGATTTTGGATTGCTGGACAATTAAATCAGGAAAAACTGAACTTGAGACAAACTTAAACAGATTTCATAGGCCTCTTCATTTGTTGGATAGCTGTTGCTATTTTTACTGCCCAGATATTACATTACAAGATTGCTGGACAACAGCACATTGCAAGAGCAAAAAGCTAGGTCAAAGAGGATTTTCAAGGATTTTTAGTCTTGGCGCTCCATTTAGTGGACAAAATAGGTAATACATCCTTGACCTACCATGCATAAATGAGATTTTGGATTGCTTGTCAATTAAATCAGGAAAAACTGAATTTGAGGAAAAACAAATTTCATAGGTCTCTTCATTTGTTGGATAGCTGTTACTGTTTTTACTGCCAGATATTACATAACAAGAGCAATAACTCAAAGTCAGAGGATTTAATGGAATTTCTTAATTTTCTGTTCCATCTAGTGGACAACATTGGTAGTACAGCCTTCATCTGTCAATTACAGTTGAAATAAATAAATTTGCTGTTGACAGGAGGAAATTGATTAAATTTAGCACGTCCTCAGACTATTCTGGTGTGTACTGTACATGTTTTAAGTTTTGTCATGTTTGGACCATGTGCACACAAATAAAGACATAGTAGTAGTTACAGTTCAAACCCAAAGAATTAATTGGCTTGTATCATCTTAACGATTTGACATACCTGTCTCAAAAATACGAAAACATTTTTTGTCAGGGCAGTCCCTAGATAATACATACAAATTTTCGAGCCAATCAGACAAACGGCCTAGTAAGAGTTTGAAAAAGTAGTTTTTTCAGAACATTCTAAATGACGGAACATTTTTCAGGGTGGAAAAAAAAAGTTTTGGATTTTGATTCTAGCCCTTATAGATAAGAAGTTATTAGCAAAAATAAAAATTAGCTCATTATAGCGCCATCTTGCGACAATTTTAATCAAATTTGGTCAGTGGCAGTTCTAGCTTGTATGGTGCCCTGGGTGAAACCCACTTCAACATGGCCCCAAAGGGTGGGTATGTGTGGGTGCCTCGTGCCACCCCACAGCAAGATGCCGCCCTGGGCAACTGCACATATCGCCCATGCCTATATCCGCTACTGAATTTGGTATACAGCCTAATTTTTGCGCCCTGTAAGTGCAGCGTAACTTTTGTAACGATCGGCCATTCACAATGCAAATTATTAGCTGCTGAAATTTGATTAGCTGCTGGTGGCCATTTTTGTTGATTTGTCTAATTGTTTTTGTAAGGATATGTTAGCACGTGACCCAAATATGATGCATGCCAATTTTCTAAATTTTCACTCAAGTGGTTGTGTTGTAAGGAATTTTTAGCTGTAGCGCCCCCTATTGGCGAAATTGGACAAAACTTTGCATGCATCCTCAAAATGTTCTGATATAAAGGTATTCCAAGTTTTGTAAAGTTTGGACTATGCATTAAGAAGATATAGGTCATTAAGTAAATTTGGGCCATGGCCAAATAATTAATTAGCTTATATCTTCGAAACAATTTGACAAATAAAAAATCTGAAACATTTTTTTTTTGTTTTTGTTTTTTTGGTCAAGATGGTCCCTAGATGATACGTGCGAAATTTGGAGCAAACCAGACAAATGGCCTTGGAGGAGTTCGTAAAAGTAGTTTTTTTCAGAAAATTAAAAATGGCTGACATTTTTTTGGGGTGGAAATGAAATCGGAGACACAATCCTGCCATGTTTGGTGTCTCTAGGACTTACAGTTTTTGCTGCCCATACATTTTTAGGGCAGACCCCTAAAAATGTAAAACTATAATAACCCTGATGCACGCTGACCAATTCACACCAGTCCTACAGTTCAAAAACCTTTTTTTCTAAAATACAGACACATTAAAGAGATTGCAGATACGGTGAGCCTTTGTTGTTTGTGTTACATTCCAGTAATTCAGCAGTCTAAGCAGGATCAAATGTTCCTGCATTGGTTTAAGAATGTTTGTTGCTGACTATAACTCACGAACATCTAATGTGATTTGAGAGCACCTGCGTTTTCGCTTCAAAAAATGACAAGTAGCCTTTGATCTTTTTTCCCCAATTATGTCATTTAAATTTAGTCTCCAGTGATGAACAGTCTCGGTGCTGCGGAACCGCAGTTGGATACTACCGGTCTAGTGGGTTTCTTACTCAGATGAGATCTGCTTATGTAGTTTATGTCATTGATTGATGGCCTTTGGTCCTTTTTTATTCCACTCACAGTTAAGAAGGGGGGAACCTGTTTTCTGCACATACAGGGGCCATCTGGCATACTGGCTACACATTTGTGGGGTGAAGAAAATCATGTGGCTCCTGTCTTGTGAAGTTTAGCATGCACATGTATGTGTGTGTCCCTGCACACCTGTTAAAAACACAATGGGCAGACTTACCTAAAGAGTTGTGTTACATTTGCATGTGCCATTTCAGCACAAAAATACTGATTAACCATCCGTAATCCAGTTTATGCAGGCTGATAAATGACATAGTAAGTCATTGTCATTCTTTTCAGCGCTATTTGTCTGGCGCTATTAATGTTGCGCTATTAACACCCACAAAAAGCATGCAGTAAACAGAATTTAATTTAAAGATACATTTGTGTACATTTGCTATCGATCAATAGCATCAATAAATCATCAACTGATGATCAAATATATCTCCAGATGCCTAAGTAATTTAAAGAGCCAAATCAGGTGACAGGACGTGGTTGCAATTCTTAGTGATACACAAAAGAGTGCTTCATTCCATCTGTTAGTGCTGGAGGTAATATGATTTCAGTCAAGCGAAATCCAGTCTTTGAACATTTCAGTAACCTTGACCTAAATTTCAACCCACTTGCACATTGGCCTGACTGACATATTTGATTTGTCGACTAACTAATGGTCTGTCCCATTTTTGTGGGCCTCTGTGTTTAAAACCATAAAAGCCACAATATTGACAAAATATTGATGAGAATCAATACCATTTTTTTAACCTAAGCTGACTTCATGGTCAAACGATATTGGATTTCCCTTATAGGCAAGTTGTTACTGTAAGATTCCCAGCATATCCAGTTCCAACCTAAATGTGAAGATGTTACAAAGGAAGGGGGCGGGACAGGTGAAACACACCCCTTCCCACATAAAATAAGCAGTCTAGTTACTTGAAGAATAGTTCAGCCACAAACAACTTTCTTTTTCTTTGAAAAACAAAAGTAGATGATAGATAGAATGTTAGCCCCAGTCATCATTCATTGGATCTTTTTCCCATACAATGAAAGTGAATGGTAAGTGCAGGTGTGTTTTTCAACATCTGGAACAGGGCCTCATTACCCAAATTCATAAAAGCGGAGACACATTTGACCCTAATAACTAATGCAAAATAAGTGTAAACAGCAACCTTCTGTAGGTACACTCTTCTGCAACATCCTAAACAGCATATTCCTCCACTTTCTCACCTTCTAAAATGTCCTGAGCAAATAATAAATTGTCTTTCAACCAAAATCTTCTCATGCTTTGTTGACTTCAAAAAAAGCTTTTGACTTTATTTGGCACAAGGGGCTTTTATTTCAGTTGATCCAGTGCGGCATCGGAGAAAAAACATACAAACCATCAAATCAATGTCCACTAACAACAAACTTGGCAACATATATACAGATTTTCTGCCCTCAGAGTCATAGATTGAGACAGGGCCGTAGCTTGAGCCCTACACTATTCAATTTGTACTGTAATTCAATGATCTAGAGAGGGCTCTAGAACAATCTCCAGCACCTGGTCTCACTCTAATAGATGCTGAAGTAAATTTCCTCCTGTTTGCAGATGGTCTGGTGCTGCTGTTGCCCACAAAAGAGGGTCTACAGCAGCATCTGGACCTCCTGCACAACTTCTGTCAGATGTGGGGGCCCTGTCTGTTAACCCCAAAAAGACAAAAATAATGATATTCCGTAAAAGACCCTGTCACCAAGACCAACATCATGACTAAATTAGACAACAGGCCCTTAGAACACACTTCTAAGTTTCACAGGAAAATTCAACAAGGCTGTAAATGACATGAGAGACAAGGCATGGAGAGCTTTTTAGGCTATTAGGAAAAACGTCAAAATTTACATCACTGTCAATCTAAATAAAAATCTTCCTTAAGATAATTCAATCAGTTATATAACCCATCACACTCTGTGGATGTGAGGTCTGGAGCCCACTCACAAACCAACTAAATGAGACAAATACCCAACAGAGTCCCCCTCAGTGTCTAGTTTTGAGCACTACACTACATTACTTTTGCACTTGCATTTCATACTGCAGAAAAAATTAACTTATACATATGAACTTCTACACGTTTGGGTTTGTTTAGAAAAGGATAAATGACAGATGATCAGATGCAGTGTCCTTTCTCTTTTAGATGACAGGTTTATCTTAGTATTAATATACAGTCTATGGTATAGGCTAGTCTAGTCTTGACTCATAATTCAACAAAAGATGCAAACAAATTGTGTTTATAATAAACAGCAAACAACTTGAGTGTGTAGCGCTGTTTTCCCCGTCCTATTTACATAGCGCAAAGGCGCATTTAAGCCATGTGCTCGCATACGCACAACTGCCGTGAGCATCATATTTAAAATTTTAACAGTTACAGAAAGTCAGTTGAGCTGAAAAATTGAGGGCGATGTTACCCTAGTAAGAGAAAAAAAAAATAAAATTGTTTGTTGATTCATTTATGTTATTTTTATTTATTTTGACCCAACTCCTTGTCATTTATGACTTACTTTCATGTTTCACTTACTTACAAGGATCAGCACATCCATCCGCAACATGATTTTTCATATGGTGTCAAGACCCCTCAGAGAGTGCAGAGAGTTGGTATTAAACTGATGACATGGAGATGGCTGAAGTGAAGTGAACTTTTGTTTAATATGTTTGTCAGACCAGTGGCAACAAAATGATTCTGTATCTGCCCCAGTCTAAAAATGAATAACAGCTTTTCATAGGTCATTTGTTTTTATTTATTTTTACTTAGTTATTTACTTGTTTATTAATCTTACTTATGGTTATAATGTAAAATGATATTTATATAAATTATAATACTACGAATTCACTTTTAGCTTATTATTACAAACCTGTGTATATATTAAATCAATTATCATAACTATTGCATTATGAATTGTGTTAATTGTTGCTTGTGTTGTTGTTAATACAAACTATTAAAAATGCCTTACTTAATAATACTCAAATGTATTTTAATGGTTATTTCACTTTCTTAGTGAAATAGTATATTAACTATTCAATTTGCATATCCATTAAATGTTCTTCTGGTAATAAAACAAAAAAATAATTTAAAATCTAAACAAAAACCAAATGTTATGGTTGCATTTTGGGAACACCTAAAATGTTCTTTATAGAACCTTTCCACCTGGCTCAAAGAACCTGATAGGGTTCTTTTGATAGAACCCTTAAAAATGGAATATAGAACCTTTTAGGGGTTCCAAATATGAAGTGAGTGATAGAACTATTTAGGGTTCTATATGGAAACTTTTCTTCAAGGAGTGTAGAAACAGGCAGACACAGACAGACTTGGCTACCAATAGAAGACAGGCTGTGCCCCCACTTTTTAACAACATGCCCTATACACAAATTAGGGAAACATTCTCCTGCATCAGCTGCACAAATTATCAATGTTTAGTTTCAGTTTTTTCATCGATCTGCATCAAATACATTAAGAAAAAAATCTATCCTACAAAGTGCATCCATTTTTGGATTTGTTATTATTTATTGTGCAATGTGAGCCTTATGCAAATACTCAGTTACAGCTCTTATGTTTTAAATTTTCCCTATGCTGACGTAGCACTGTTTGTAAACTTTTGAGTAAAGTTTACATACAGTATTTGGCTTTAACATCCAGATGCATTTACGCTTGACCGAGTTTCGAATGGAATACGTATTATATCTCCTCCGGAGGTAATAACCATATCCGTCTCTTATCCGTCTTGGAGGGCATTTACACTTGGTCTTTTCATTATCGGTTAGCTGATCAGCAAAAATGCATGAAGTGACCAAGTGTAAATACCCCCAAGATCCTCTCTACAACAATATGATAAAACAATGAGCAAAGAAAACTGACAAAAAATTACCAGAAGTTAAATAAGTTTAATAAGTCTTAAGTAGTGGCACCTTTTGCTAAACTGAACCCCTCCCTTTATTGCACTTGCTCTGCAGTTCAGAGAGAGAGAGAGAGAGAGAGAGAGAGAGAGAGAGAGAGAGAGAGAGAGAGAGAGAGAGAGAGAGAGAGAGAGATCCTTACATCTCATGAAAGGTTTAATACCATTGAAGTAAAATCAATCCCTGCAGATTCTGCACTTATCAATGTTCCTTTTAACGTAGTAATTGAGAAAGAAATCAACTACTCTTTTTTTTTTTTTTTATTGAGCTATTCATACCCAGCTGGATACCTCAGTGGCAGTGACTGCACTCATTAAGTTGTATTAGATGACTGAGGTCATTCTCATTTTAGTGCAATACCACCTTCTGCCTTTGATCCAATCAAGGGCAGTAGAAATGTGTTCTATTACATTGTCCTCTAGCTTTTCTTTCTTTCTTTCTTTCTTTTGTCACCTCTGTGTTTGACAAAGGAGGATTGGTGACATTTTCCCTTCATGCTAACCCTTTATCCATCAGCCATAATATTTCAGTTTCTGTTTAATGTCATTAATCAATTTTGCAGTAAATGTCAGGAGTTTCACGGGACGCTCTGCGTGGACCACTTAGGTACCTTTTCGTGAAAGATCTTTAATGTCATCTTCATTGTCTATTTTCTGTAGATAGGGTTGAAAATTGAAAAAAGTATTCACTGAGATTGTATTTTCATAATTCTTGTTTTCTTTCTCTCAACTATCCACTGCCCTGCTGCCTCATTTGCATAGTTCCTGGATTATTAATTTCAAGACCTCTTTTGTTCTTAATAAAGGTTGAGGTAAGCACAAGATGAATGGCACATCTCAATTCCATACCCTGAAGCATGAAATTGCTTTTTGCTCGTACTGTCCACTTCTGAGTTCATTAAACGAATTCCACTCTGTTCATCTGGCTTTTTGGAATGACCTGTGGGTGAATCCATGCAAAACAGACAATGCCAGTCACTGATTACACCTATCACAATGTTCTGTTGGACAAAAACACACTGCTTACTGGCTAGGATGTAACAGTTGGCAGTACAGTAAAAACAAGTAAAAACTACAAGAAGAAGTTTGAATGTACAGTATACCAGGGCACACAGCACAGTGTACTTGCCAAATAGTCTTGGGCCCATAGCTTTTACTCATTGCTGCAAGAAAACATTCATATAACCCTTAATTAAAATTGATTTAACTCTGAGAGGTTTCACCATTATATTTACTGCAGATAACAGCACCCAAAATGAGTGCGCAAACCAAACATTTAATTACTTTGAATAATAGTACATAAAATGAATATTCTTCTGGGTTAAAGGTGCACTCAGTATTTTTTTCCCCTCATTAAAAAAAAAGTTGCACTAATAAAGAAATGAATAGCAATTTTGAAACATATGTATAAAACATGACCATATAAGAAAAAGACTCCAGTCATATCAATCACCTTATACAGTAAAAGCTGTTTTATTTGAACATGGAGAGGGTCTCCTCATGGGGGCTGCCATGTTAGGATCACATGACCAAATACTATTTGCTTCATGTTACTGGACAAATTAACTTATAAATTAAATTATTCATAGCTGACAGTGAATAGTGAATGTCTACAATGGCATTAGTAACTGAAAACTTGCGTTTAAATGATGCTGCATCTAAGTCCAAGACGTCATAAACCAAAAATTATTGAGTGCACCTTTAAATACCACTTAAACTCTCGAAAATCTATATCATGCTGTCGATTACCACTGATTACAAGTGAAAATCACATTTATAGTGATGCACTTACAGTTAAAGTGTACTGTATGAAGCAGTTGTGCTAGAGTTTTTCACAGCAGAAATGCAAAGCTTGTTTTAATGCACTTACATTATTTATTCCATAAAAAATTATGTATTTCTTGATATGCAAAGTTATCTAAATCTGCTGTTTGACGTAAGACTACTATTTAGTACAGGTTACTGAACACAGAAGGGGATGATGGGTCACAATTCACTTTCATTTTATTGAAAAAATATGCAATCAAACTGAATGGTGACTGAGACTAACATAATTCCTAACATCTTTGTTTGTCTTCCACGGAAAAAAAGAAAGTCATATGGGTTTGGAACAACATGAAGGTGAGTAAATGACAGAATTGTCATCTTTGTGGCTAAAAATTCTGTCATAATTTACTCACCCTCATGCCGTTCTGAGCTAATAACAACGCAAGTTCTTGCATTAACAAGCAAGCCACTGTGAAAAAACTTCTCTCATAGTATTCGTGTCAAGATTTCCAATGCAAAATTACACAAA
Source organism: Myxocyprinus asiaticus (assembly GCF_019703515.2). NCBI lineage: Eukaryota > Metazoa > Chordata > Actinopteri > Cypriniformes > Catostomidae > Myxocyprinus > Myxocyprinus asiaticus. The sequence goes on from NC_059349.1 coordinate 42,133,937, forward strand.
TTGCAGGTTGTTTCTCACCATAACCTATTGTATGCCTTCAGAAAACTTGAAATTTTACACAGGGGTCGCACAGATCACTTTTATGATCCTTTTGGGTCCATATTTAATTGAGGTAATATCCTTTGCCATTATATTGAAATGTATTTTGTGTGGCACATAAGAAAGTCACATGGGTTTGGAACAACATGAGGGTGAGTACATTAGTTTAATTTAAAAATAATTTTGGGGGGGGGGGTGAAATGTCCCTTAAAGTTTTATTTAACCTGAACAATTCCTATAACTTGAATCAAATTTAATCAATAATTTAACAGCCATGCAGGCCATATTCCAAACTTATTATGGCCATAAATTATGAAAATGGCAAAACCAGTGTGTTGTTAATTGTAGAAATCCTTCATTAATAATGGCTTAAGTTCAGAGTGAGCAGGCAGCCATGCTTGCAGTCTGAGTGATGTGCAGACCTGTAGAGGTGCAACAGGCTGTTATTGCCGCACAGTTTTGAGCCATAATAAAGATTGAACCACTGCTGTTCTGCACCTGAAAATGGTAGTGTGGAGGATAAATTGTCAGAGAGGGGCTGTGATGCATTTCATGAGTGAGAATCTTGTCCTTGGTGCAGCGGTCATGAATAATTCATCAACAGAGCACTTCACACTTTTTGTCAGCACTTTAATGCGCCTTTACCTGCTTTGGAAACAGCTGGATCTCTGCTTCCCCTCGGTCACCTTTCTGCCAGTCAATTCCATGAGTGCTGCTTGAAGTCATTCTGCGTGTGGTAAAGAAATCAGATTATGTGTTTGCAACAGTCCATATGTTAAAGGATTAGTTCATCCAAAAATTTACATTTCTTTATTCACTAAAATTCATTATTCCCTTGTGTCAGTCCAAATCTGTATGCTGCAATTTTTTCCAACACAACTTGTAAAGAACCCTTTGGATTGATCTTTTCCATATGGTATGTCAGTTCATAGTGACCACAAGAAATCAAGCTCCAGAAAGGGAACTTTATAAGCTCCATAAAAGTAGTCCATACAACCTTTGCATTAATAGGCCACATATTTGATTAGCGAGCTGATTTTCAGTGAATAATGACTCAAATTTCAGTCTGTTAATCACACAAAGCTACTTAGTTCAACTAAAAATGAAAATTCTGTCTGAGGCGTCGCTGTGACGTGGCATGGAGCAGGCTGAGGCGTCGCTGTGACGTGGCATGGAGCAGGCTGAGGCGTCGCTGTGACGTGGTACTCTGGCTCGGCGGCGGCCATGTCATGGAACTCTGGCTCGGGATCCGCCTCCCCCACAGTGAACGGGAAACCGATGAATCGAAGGGCGAGGTCGATATACTGAGCCAGGCTGAGGGAACTGCGATCGCCAGGCATCAAAAAAGAAATGGACTCATTTAGTCCAAATCTAAAACAACCCTTGAGGGCAACCTCACTGAAGTCTAACTGGCTGGCTAGACCGCAGAGGTCCTCAACATAGTCCTCCAGAGGACGATTCCCCTGACGTAAGCACAGAAGTAAAACTGCTGGGTCCATGGGTGGTGGAGTATTCTGTAATGTTGCTGGCTGCTGGCAATGATGACGATGACGAGGACGTGAAGATGAAGAACCCAAGTGCAGTTTATTTACAGAATGTGAACTCCAATAACCCTGACTACAAAACAAAACATGGACTGGACTGGACTGGACTGGACTGGACTGGACTGGACTGGACTGGACTGGACTGGACTGGACTGGACCAACACATACAATACTCAACAAATAGACAATGCAAACATGAGGGCTTAAATACAAGACATGGGAGAACATAAACCAATGAACAAACAGAACTGATAACAAGATAATTAAACAATAAACCAATGAAACATGACACATGAACATGGAGGGAAAACAGAAATCACATGACTAGGGAAACAGGAACACATGACATGAAACAGGAACTAGAATTTCAAAATAAAAGACATGAATCAACAGAATACACATGACATCCTGCCAGTAGGTGGGAATGTTGTCACTTGGCATGTTTCACCAAATTGAATTTTTTTTTAAAGAACTGATGAGGAAATATGCATATTCACTGTTTAGCGAAACTGAGATCTTATAACTAACTATGCTTAAAGGTGCACTCAGTAATTGTTTTTCTCATTAAAAAAAGTTTAACTCCTAAAGACATGAATTGTAATTTTGCAATATACTGCATATAGGAAGTCATGACCACTCACATTCAAATGAAGACTCCAGTCATATCAGTAACCTTATAAAAGATGTTACATTCTACGTGGAGAGGGTCCGCACTTGGGGGCTGCCATTTTTGGAATCTCAGTAACCGTCCTGTTATTTGACATTTTCAGTCACTGATTAAAGTAATCATGGCTGACTGTGAATACTAAATGTCTACAATGGCATCTGAAACTGAAAACTATTGATTTTAAATTATGCTGCATCCAAGCCGCTAGATGTCAGTGTAAGTCCAAGATGACACAAAGACAAAAATTACTGAGTGCACCTTTAATTATTGCCCACATTTACCAGGTTTGGTAAGTTTATATTTATGTTCCACACAGTCGGGTGATCAGTCCGGCAATAGAGACATCTTCCACTGGCGATGCGGGTAGCATGCAGTGGGAAGGGCGCAGAGTTGCGATCCAGTAGTCGTTGCCACGCTGGGCTGGAAGATGCTGAACTTCGGCTGCACCAAGAGAGTCCTTAAAGAGTGGACTGTGCAGCTGGGTCAGTTGAATCTTCACAGGGTCCTTTGCAGGCTGGCTGGGCAGCTGGGTCAGTTGAATCTTCACAGGGTCCTTTGCATGCAACACTGAGGAGATCTTCACAGGGTCCTTTGATGCATCACTGAGGAGCCGTGTGGGACAGGCAATGTCTGCCGATGCAGAGGTCCTTTGTGGACTGAGGTATGCTGCTGGAGGGGCCGTAAGGGTCAGATAAGGTCCCTCAATGCTGGGGCCCTTTTTCAGCTAGAGTGCAGCAATATAGCAAAAAAGCAATATAAAAGTTTTGCTCACAAAAGCTTAACCTCAACTATCTTGTAGCCTCTTTCCTCATCAGGTCAGAACTCAGGACATGGAACTCAGGACGTGGTGTGTCTGCTAATGTCTCCTTCCCAGTCGAGTTGGAAATGCAGGACAAGGGAGTGTCTACCCGGGGGACATATTTATCCCTTTCTGATGAGGAAGAAATTGAAATCTGGTGCCTTTCTGATCCTGGAGTGTGATATGCCACTGGTGTCTGAAGTAGCCACGGTGATGCCCACCCTAGTGTGGAACTCATTTGCATAGCATAAAGTACAATGTTAAAACAGTGTCTTTAACGTTTTACCCATGCATTATTTCTTTGCCAAACCTCTTTTAAATTATTAAAGGCATCGTATGGAACAGATAGAGACCAAACACGATAAGAAACGGTTAAGTCATCGTCCATGCATTCGTTTATCTGTTAATAGGTCTGTCCCGTGAACTGTTGTGTTAATAGTCAATAACCATTAACATAAACTGTATTTTGCATGAAGATGGAGTGGATGTGTTGCATTTTATATTAATTTAAAACCTCCAAACTTATAGATCTATAGAATAGATCTCTGTGGCCCTCCACTGCTGCTGTATCCGGGAGGTCCTGAAGGAATTTATGGCAGTTCTTGATTAAACCTTAGGAACGAGTTTGTTGTGTGCAGAAGGTCCCCCTTCCTGCCTTGTAAGAGGTGTCTGGCAGTTGTCTTAGCAACTTATCTGATGTTGCTGAACATTTGTTTATGTTCATTCTCCAAGGATCCAGTCACAGTGAGGTACATCTTCTTCCACACCGGCAGTTAGAGAGGGGCCCCTGGAATGCCATCTTAACTGATGTTCACCACATAGAAATACATGTACATTGTAACAATGTCCTTGTAAATTTTAACGAGCTATTAGAAATATTTAATCTAGATTTGATATAGCCAGTGTGATGCTCCTGTTCTACCCGCTCTGTACAGGACTCGAACCGGCATCTCCGGCATGGGAGGCGGGTGCGCTAACAAGAAGGCTAAAGGCTACAGCCTCTAAGGTCAGTTGCTAGTGCACCTCTTGAGGTCAGGAGAGTGAGGTTTATACACAATACACAGCTATCTATCAGCTGGACACCATTACACTCACACCCCTAAACCTCACTCCCATCTGGGTCACGGCACCTTTGTGACACTCCTGTTCAACCCACCCATATGGGACTTGAACCTGCATCTCTGGCATGGGAGGCGGGTGCACTAACAAGGAGGCTAAAGCCTCTAATGTCAATTGCTAGTGCACCTCTCAAGGTTTATACACACTGCACAGCTATCTATTTGCTGGCCACCATTACACTAGCAAGGTAGCTGTCTGATAACAACAGTTATTGTAATGTTACTTACCTAGTGTTGGGTAAATCAGTTATTCCTACTTGAGCTCAGCAAACTAGCGAGTTTCAACTCATTCATGAAGCTATAGTTTAATCAGAGATTAGTTGGCTAGCTAGCTACACCTCAGTTAATTAACCACTTTGGCCAAATTAATATTCTTGTAGCCTTATAGCACATTGCTTGGAGTATGCTACATGAAGGCTGACATCTTAAAGCAGGATAAATCATATTTTCAGATGTGAAGACATGAAGAAAATAACTTTTTTTTTTTTTCAGAAAACAGACAAACACCGGCAGTCAGGAGGAGATAGAGAGCTCAAGAGGTTTGACATATCCCATGACTAGTAAATAACAAGTAGATTGATTTATGCAGACCCTTTTTTAAAGGGCCAGACTAATAATATTCAGGATTTTTTCATTTTTGGATGTTAACAAGTGAATAGTCATCCATACAATGCAAATACATTAGAGTTTGTCAAAAAAAGAATGTTATGGATCTTAACCCATTGAGCATTTATGGGATCAGCTAGAATGTAAAGTGCGTGAGATGTGCCCGACAAGACAGCCACATCTATGGCAAGTGCTACAGGAAGCATGGCGTGAAATGTCACCTGAGTATCTGGACAAACTGACAGCTAAAATGCCAAGGATCTGCAAAACTGTCATTGCTGCACGTGGAGGATTTTTTGATGAGAACTCTTTGAAGTAGTTGAAGTTCTGAACATTTTTTTTATGTTTTATTTTTTTTATTGTAATAATAATTTTTCACGTTATTAATGTCCTGACTATACATTGTGATCAGTTGAATGCCACTTTGGTGAATAAAAGTACCAATTTGTTTCCATAAGAGCAAAATCTGTAAATTTTTACAAACTTTAGGCTGCCAGTGTAGAAGTAATCCATAAGACCCCAGTGAAGAATCAGAAGAAATAAAGTCATACATGTCTAAGATGGCATGAGGAAGAGTAAATGATAAGAGAATATTCATTTTTGGGTGAACTATCCCTTTAACATTTTTTTTTTTCAAGTGTAATTGCATTGTCACAGTTTTCAAAACTTTACCGGTAAGAACATTTTCGCTTATATGAGTCATGTATCACAGCTCAGAAACACTTAAGTCTGAGTGTGTTCAATGCAATGTATATATGTAACTAAGGGAACATTTTTATTCCTAATGACTGATCTGCAATTGCACAGGCCAGCTTTAATAACTCATTCCTTTTATGAGCCAGATCTTTTTCTTCCTTTCACAGCAGTAGCTGTGTTTACCATATTCAACAAGTAATGAGAAATGCTGTTTCATAAACACTGCGAAAATTTAAGGAGACTGCAAGCTCTGCATTAAGCAAATATTTAAAAATGTTGCATGCTTCCATATACTCAGATAATTCCTGCTCAGGCAGTTGAGGAGTCTACAACAGTCTGTCATTTCAGGTCTGTTTCTCAGGCTCATGGGAAATCAAAGCAGAAAAGCAAGACAGAGTGCAAGAACGAGAGAGAGAGAGAGAGAGAGAGAGAGAGAGAGAGAAAAGGGTCACAGAAAACAAACAATTTCTACACATTTGTGGCAAACTTTCCAGAGTCAAAGTCGTGAATCCTTCCCTAGTTTCTTAGTTTCAATCAAGTGATCATAAACCAGGGCTGACTGAGAATATCTTCTCAATAGTGATGTTTCGCTCGTGAATGAATCTGTCTTTTTAAACAATTTTTTTACGTGAACGAAATGTTCGTTCACCTCCATACACAGACTCAAATTTCTCATTCACTGGCATCTCTCCCTTTCGAAGCCAATGAGCTCTATTTTGAAGCATGAGACTGCTTGGCGGTTTTCATCCCTGTAAAGACTGACTATAGCGTGAGCCAATAGCATTCGAGTGTGGGCTGTAAAGGACCATTTCATTGGTTTCACCTGCTGAATGAATACACCCTTCACTGAACCAGCTGAGTCGGTCATTTGAGTCTGAACGAGATGAGACGTCTCAGTCATGAACAGACTGAGGGTGTTTTCACACCTAGTCTCAGAGCGATATAATGTGTATATGTGAACAACCCAAATTATTTCAGACCACCCTAAAAGGTCCCACAAACTAACCGAACTCAGACCACCTTGGGAAGTGGTTCGATTGATTGTGGCTATGTGAAGGCGAAGAGTTACCAGTCTGTTTTGCTTTTTGTTATGACATAAGTACCTTGAGTCTTGCCATTCAGCTGCATTACATAATGGCCTGATCGAGATTGCTTTATCTAACGGCGATTTTTGTGAACTTTGAAAATTGCATTCACATTTTACTGTCCAAATAAGGAATTTTTATTTTTTGTATCCCCTTTTCTCCCAGTCTGGAATGCCCAATTCCCACTACTCAGTAGGTCCTCGTGGTGGTGTGGTTAATTACCTCAATCCGGGTGGCAGAGGACAAGTCTCAGTTGCCTCCACTTCCGAGACAGTCAATCCGTGCATCTTAACACGTGGCTCGTTGTACATGACACCGCGGAGACTCAGAGCACGGGAGGCTCATGCTACTCTCCACGATCCATGCACAACTTACCACGTGCCCCACTGAGTGAGAATGTGTAAGTAAAGTTGACCAAAAAGAGTGACATGTTTTAAGTATTTGGAAATATTTGAACATTGAAAATATTACTTTTCATGTCATTCTATCCCTGTGCAATATTTTAAGTTGTTAAAGCCTTAAAGGAAACCATATAGCCCTATTATGTGATTCCAAGTTATATACATTACTACTTAAGGTGAATGTGTATTCAGCACACATACATCTTAAGAAGTATGACAATTTATCATTGTAATCACAATTATATGTATACCAGTTTATTGATAGCCAAATGACAAACAGTAATCGTGACTGCCATGGAGTCTGAGTACTGAAGGAATTGTCGTATGAACAACAAAGTGTCTGAGACCACATCAATGCAAAAAGGACCAAAAATGAAACTGGGTCCTCTTTTAAGTCCACTTTCATTGTGAACACCAAAATCATTTAGGTCATTTGCTGCTGGTTCCCTTTTTGGTTCACTTTAACTGAGTTGGGTTTGGTTAATTTTAAACACTATATGTGAAACCACCCTGAATGTACTGGTAAACTCGTTTGTGAACTAAATGAATGATTTGGTCTCTCGTTCGTGAACGAGAATCTGTTGACTGACTGAATGAGTGGAGGGATGTTGTTCGTTCAGTTCCGCATGTGAGTCAGTCGCGTTCAACAAGGAGAGAAAAAGGTGACATGCACTGAGACAAATTTATAAGTATGCACAAAACATAAACCCTATTTTATGAATGTATAAAATGGAAATGACTGAAGACCATACAGTTAAAATGACATGAATTAAGAACGGAAATGTTGTGCTTTTAGTCAGGCTTTTCTTGAACTTCTTAAATGTCTTGATAAAAGTGAAGCCCAGCATTTGGCAAAATATATGAAAAATAAGACCTGCTTTCTCATTTGTGGCGAAAATAATTATGGTAAGTGTCTTCGTACTTTCTAGACATGCAAATTCCATTTGTTTTTTGTGTTGCTTTTTCCTGCTTTTAAAGACTGACTTAAGCATGAGCCAATAGCATTCGACAGCTGGCTGTAAAGGAGCATATCATTGGTTTGACCCAGGGGCATTTCTAGGGTCAGTGGATATTCGGAGGTTAGCCCAGACCACTGTGTATATGCAAGGCCACCTTTGATTAAATATAGAAATATAAAACAATTAATAGTAAAAGTTTAAAATGTTACATCTGTGAGGTGTCATTTATATAATTAATAATGAAATATTACTGAAACTAAAAATGAAATGTCCTACTCACTTTTGTCTCAACCTCAGATATGCTGCTCAAAACCAGAAATTGCATACTTTTAATACTATGTATTTTAAAACATGGTTAAAAAACACTATTTTATCCCTTTTACCTTTCCATAGTTCAACGCACATTGGGTATAACTGAGTTTTATGGCTTATAATTGATTTGTCGGGTGTTTTATACTTAGAAGATAACAGGCTATAAATATCCTAAATTATGTGCTTATAAGAATTTATTTTTTGTTGCTATAATTGGCAAAGTTTGCAAGGTTCATGGCATCCTGTCTTAATAAAAGATTTGAGCAAAAACGCAAATGTCCTGACTCATGACTTAAAGTTTACGAATTTCTCGAGCGTACATATATTACTCTTTGTTTTATGCATTATATATCTAAATATTTGAAAGTGACCAGAGTAATATTGATAATAACATATTATATTGTGTGTTAAAACAACTGCTTTAAGAAGAAGACATAAAAAAAAATAAAAAATAAATACAGCTTCATTCATTCACAAGCTTCAAGGAAGCTAGCTGTTGTGTATATACGGTATATGCCTCTAGTTTACTGTCTCCAGCCTAAAGCTGTATTGGAACAACATTAACCTGCCCGAGCACAAACAGTCTACCTGGGTCAGATTAACCTTTGGGCTGGGGCTGCTGCTGCCCAAACCCTGAGAAGGTTTTAACTGCTTCTTCATCCTTTCTCTCATCTGAAGAATTGTGTGGTGTGTTTTCTTAACACAAAACAGTCGGATATACATTTCAGATCACCTTATTTCTCCAATACACTCTGCTTTCAATCTCTCACTCAAATACTTGAGAGCGATGTGTGCGGCAGTGTCCCTTTCACTGTTTGAAATAGCATACTAGCACACTACTCTTACTAGTTCGGCCATCTCTGTATATTCCAGAAACAGTAAGAGTAGTATGTTTGTATACTATTGTGAACACAGTCACTGAGTCCATGTGCCGGCAACTTTCTGCTTGTATAAAAGCGGGGAAGGGGCGATGCAGATGGTCATTTGGTGCCATCAACTGGCGCAAAGCCGTAATTAGCAGAAATTGTCAATTAAGGTATCACTGAATGAATCTGAACAAATCTTTTTGGTGAACGGATTCAAAAGAGTCACTGGGATGAATCAAAATCCCCACCACTACTTCTCAATTCCTGAATTTGGTATTGAATTTGAATTGAGGTAGCAAACAGGATGTGGAATTGTAATTTGAAGTTAAATTAGGGGAAGTACAGTTAAACTGGAATGAAATTCAAAGACATATTTATAAATGCTGTAAGAAATTTTTTTATATTTCAGTGTAAATTAAACATGTTTTCATACAACATATGGGGTATTTCTAAAAACATAGTAATTGTCAATGTTTGAAATGCAAACCTATAGGAATTTGTATTAAATTTATATACCATATATATTTTACTACATTTAATATATGAACTTGGACCATGGTGGAAAAACACTTTATTTCCCAGAATACTTTATCCCAGAACATTTTTTTTTCTCCATTTGGTGCTGCAAAATCAAGATTAGAACAGCCTGCCTGAGCAAGTGACCAACTGTGAGTCGCCATGTTACTAAATGCATTCCACCAGCATAGTTGAGTATGGTTAGCTAACAGTTCTTAGATATCCGGGCAGGGAAGTGTTTGTAATTGTACTGTACTGAACCAAACCGTGTTCCAGTGGAAATTATACTGGAATCGTTACTCATCATGCTCAGAACTGTTTTGCCTGATGGTGGAAAAGTGTTTTTAGTTTAGAGAAATATGTCTAATCAGTTGAAAAAAAAAAAAAAAAAAATATATATATATATATATATATATATATATATATATATATATATATATATATATATATATATATATATATATATATATATATATATATATTCTACCTTTCAGGAATGAATAGGCATTATTGGTAGAAATTATATAATTTTTGTATTGTTGCAAAACAATTGTTGTATTGGACAAATGAAACACTTCCTGTTATTCCAATTCAAATTTTACATATTGTAGTGTGTCACCAATTAAATTTAAATTCAACTCTTGAATTGAAAGGGAGAAGATTCTTAATTCTTTGGGCCAACCCTGCCATAAACAATGTGATCATTGCTCTAAATGCTGCCGTCGATTTGCAGGCAGTTATTGACAACATTTCCTCTCTCTCTCCTCACTCTCTTTTATCTCAGGGAGGGGCTGAGAGAGAGAGAAAGAGAGAGAGAGAGAGAGAGAGAGAGAGAGAGAGCGAGAGAGAGAGAGAGAGAGATCAGCTCCGCCAGCAATATCCCTCCCACAGACACCTATAGCGCCTGACATTTTAATTAGGTTAACTTCAGATTACACTCAAAACTAATCTTACTGCTTGCAACCTGTAATTTGGTTAATTGTGTTATTTGGCATTGCATTGGCCAGATGCGAAGTGCACACTGAAAATGTCAAGATGCTGAATCTTAATGCGGCATGGGACAATCAATACACAATCATTTTAAGAATGTTCGTAAACACTTGCTGGAGCAATGCTATTTTGTATGTTATGTGTGTGGCTACATGTAACAGCAAACAAACACTCGATGACCATCTTGCCAAATGGTTATCTGTCATTTATATACAGTCGTTTATAGATGGCGAACCTCCGATTACTGGCATATGGGACGCATTAATATATGGGACTCCAAACAGTGTTAAGAACCAATTATAATATGGTTACATTTGCATATGCAAAGCTATTTTAGATGCTGTGTCAGGTTAAAAAGAACATTGATAGTGCATCTCAAGACACTTGAATTCTGTTATTATCGTTGTGATGCTTTTAGCTTTGTTTAGCACAAAAACACTTAAGGTCTAACGTCTTGGTTACTGTCATAACCTCCATTCCCTGATGGAGGGAACGAGATGTTGTGTCAATGTAGTGACACTAGGGGTCACTCATGGGAGCCCCAAACACCTCTGATCTTTGAGAAAAGGCCAATGGGAACTGGCAAGTGGAATTTGCATGCCACTGCCCCGGACATACTGGTAAAAAAGGAGCTGGCTCGCAACCACTCATTCAGGTTTTGCGCTGAGGAGCCGAGACAGAGTCCCGGCCATTTCAGCGGGTAGCTCAGCGTTGTGGCAAGAGGGACACAACGTCTCATTCCCTCCATCAGGGAACGGATGTTACAACAGTAACCAAGACATTCCCTATCTGTCGCTCACTCGATGTCGTGTAGATGTAGTGACACTAGGGGTCCCTATATGAAATGCCACAACCAGCTGAACTGTGTTACGTGGACTGGCGGTGCAGGTGCAGGCAGACCACTGCATGCCTCGTAGCAAGTGCATCCGGCCCCCACGTAACCTTCCCTAATGTCCCACAAGTGTCGTAAGGCCCCTCGCACCCCGGGGACAAGACAAACTCATATTAGGGACAGGCCACGCCAGCTGTGGCCTCTTCTCTTCTTTTTTCTCCCACAAAAATGGAAAATCATTCAGATGGGGCCATATGCGTCCGCACCCGGGCTGCGGCGGAGCTGGTGTTATCGCCGCAGGGGGACGCCCTTGGCGATGAGCAGATGGGGTGTGGGACCTTGAGCCACGCCAGGGCAGGATGTGTTGGATAGCCTCTGTCTGCTTCTTGACTGCCGAGAACTGCTGGGGCCAGCCTGGGAGATGGGGGCGTCAAGGAAGCGTACCTTGTCGGCATCCTTCATCTCGACCAGGCTAAGCCACAGGTGGATCTCCTGGACCACCAAGGTGGACATCGCCTGCCTGAGAGCCCGCGGTGTGACCTTAGTCGCAGGAGGGCCATGGCGTGCAGGCACTGTAAGCCTTGGTCGCCAAGGACGACATGGACTTACAGGCCTTGGATGGGTGTCTTGGGCGATACCGCCAGGTGGTGGCGTTTTGCGGGCACAAGCGCACCGCAACTGCCTTGTCCACCTGGGGAATCCTCGTGTACCCCCTGGCCGTCCCACTGTCGAGGGTAGTGAGAGCGGAGAAGCTCAGAGGTCGGGTCCGGGCAGTAAAAGGTGCCTGCCATGACTTTGTGAGCACCTCCGGGAAGAATGGAACTGGGGCGGGGCGTGACTGTGAGCGGCGCTCGGCAGCCCAGGCAAGCATGGCCGCCAGCTCTGCGTCGGCCTCAGACTGGATGACCACACCTGAAAGTGGGAACTCAGTCAAGTCCTCCGCATCCGACTGTCTGATGCTGCGATCGAGAGCTCATCCTGCACTCGAGCCCCGAATGAGATATCAAACTCGCCCTGGGGTGAGCCGCCTTACTCATCCCAGAATTCGACCGGGGTAAACGAGCATACTGGGGAATGGGAGGTCCGTGGGGGATTACCCGGCAGAACCACTCCCACTGGGGTCCCCAAATCGCCCCCAGCGCTAACCGACGCAGCCTCATACCCATAGGTAGAAGGACCAGGGCGGGGAGCAGCTGGAGTGGCTTTCCCTCTGAAGAAGGAAAGTAACGACCGCAACGTTGCCATGGTCATGCTCTCGCAGTGAGAGCATGAGCCATCCACGAATGCTATCTCAGCATGGCTGTGGCCCATACAGGTGAGACAGCAATTGTGGCCGTCAGAGGCGGAGAGGTAGCGACCGCAACCAGGAGCTATACACAGACGGAAAGGCATCTTTAAAAAGATGCTCTCTGTCAGTGCCACTCTTTTAGAGGAAAATACTAGAATATACTTTCTCTTTTTAGCTGTCGAAGCGCCCAGGGGCATTCTCTGCACTTTATCCATGCACGAGGGGGAGAAACCACTGAAATGTGCCGTAAATCCAACAGCATACACTTTCGAGGTGAATGGAATTCAGTGAATCAAAACCGTTCGGCTCCGAAGAAAAAATCTGAATGAGTGGTTGCGTGCCAGCTCCTTTTATACCTGTATGTCCAGTGGAGTGGCATGAAAATTCCACTCGCCAAATCCCATTGGCCTCTTCTCAAAGATCAGAGGTGTTTGGGGCTTACAAGAGTGACCCCTAGTGTCACTACATCGACACAATATCGAGTGAGTGACAGATAGGGAACAGCCCCTTGCACTTTCTAAATGACAGAAATAGTATAGAAAGATGAACGGAAATTATTTCAGCACAGAATAGGATAAATAAGAGAAATGTAATGAAAGTCAAAATTGCCCAAAATAACATCACTTTCTGTCTCCATCAGCAAGACTATTTCACCCCAGATACAAACGCTGAAACAAGACATCACTAATTGTGGGCGGGGCCCATCTCATTGTTTGCTGGGGGCTCCCAAGATTTGTGGAATGACACTGCCTCCGATATTTATCTCGATATGATGCAAGAAATTTGAAACCCTAAAATAACGAGAAGCTTAATTTTTAATACCTCTCTTTATGACCTTCTAGGACAGATGGCAAATTGCACTATTAGGCAAACCTAAGCTTTAGCTCTTTAATCGTACTAGATATGAGTGGTTGGGCTTCTCTACAGGAATGATAGATTATGGAGAAAAGCCAATTCACTCTCATTAGATTAATTGATGAAGCAGTGACATGCATCATTAGACCGATGCTGACAGCAGACCAGAGGACTTGGGCTGCATCAGTACTTGCATACGGGAAAGACTCCACAGAAAATATGGATTTACTGTAACTGCTTGCATATGCGGTAAGGCCAAGGTTATTATCGTTAACTGAAAGTATTATGGAAACAAAACCAATCAGTGAAAAAATACTTTCGTAAACTGAAATAAAGCATGGTAACACAAGGCTTTGAGCTTGCGAAATTACCTCAGACACTGCAAAGGACAGAACAAAGGCTTCTTGTTTTAATAAATTATAAAATCACAAATAACAAATAATATTACATTTAAAATATTTACTTTACTTTCCTGCCATAATAAAAAAACAAAACCAAAACATGCAACTTTGATATATGAATTCTTTGTATTAAGCCAAGAGGTCAGTATGTGACATTTTGATATTCTATCGGACACAGATCTACTCATCATCCAAATTTGCAGGCAAGACTTCAACAAACTTGAATTTTTGTATGCAGCAGAACGCAAAATGTATTCGCATAAGCTTGAGCTTCCGGTCTCCTGTATGTATGTTAATGGAAGTGAATGAAGTGCGAGGTGTAGTATGAAAAATAAACAGAATTACAAAGTAAATGACTTTAGTTTTCGTATTTTCAATCAAAGCTAGATAGCCTGTGCCACCAGTGCCACCAAATGGAATTACAAAAATAAAAAAATTTAATTGTTCCTGAATACTCAGTTGTCTGCCATTGATAAAAAAATAAAAATAAAAAACAGATTGGTTGAGTCAATAGCTGTGTCCGAAAGACACATTATACACTAACAGAATAAACTATGCACTGTAGTGTATGAATTTTCAAAGTGTTGTATCATCCCAAATGGAACACTTAACATTTTCAAAAATTTCAAACACACGTGATGTGTTGCCAATCAGTTCAACACTTATATATAAAATAATAACCATATTCACACAGTGTGGGGTGATGGTAAAGCATTCAACTCACTAGTTGCCACATTCTCCATTATTTACAATTGTTTTGTCAGACCAGCATTGGAGCCAGGTAAATCCGCCCCTTCCGCTACATACGGCATGCCGCGAGCGCTAAGTGCATGAAGTGTCAAACATTCCTAGGGTGACCATACGTCCTCTTTTTCCCGGATATGTCCTCTTTTTTGGACCTTAAAAAAGCGTCCGGCCGGGATTTCTAAATTTACGAAAATGTCCGGGATGTGGCTTTAATTGCATTATGATGTGCATCTGGTCTAATACTGCATTGTATGTGCGCTCATATTTGCATTGCTTTAACCCCTCTTTGTAAGTCCCGCCATCTCGCACAACGATTGGTCGATTATAAGAGGCTTGCAGCAACTATTGGCCAAATTCCTGCCTGTCAATCTCTCCGTGAACGCACAAAGCGCTGTTGTGTTCGGCATCAAACAGTCAGGGTCAGTTGCTTGACAGCAGCAGCAAATGACAGCTGAGTGGAAACAATGCCCAAACAAAAGTGCCTCGTCCAGGTCGAGATCCATGGGAAGCAGAATGTACGACATGTAAAGCTGGCACTTATGTGTCAGTTGCTAATAAAGGTGCAAGTGATTTAGAAGCACACCTTAGCTCTGCGAAGCATAAAGTTTCAGCAAAAGGTGAAAGTTCATCAGGACTACTTTTTGCGACCAGGTAAAATTGTTATCACATTGCTTCATTTTCCATGGCCATTCAAAATAATAGTAATAGTAAATGAAGGTACACTCATGGCATTAAATATTTTATTTTAGTACATGGACATTCAAAAAAAATGTTGCAAATTTTTATTTATGTTATGCTAATAGAGTGTCTTTTTCACTGTATTAAAGTTTGCATTCATAGTAACACTGTTTTGAACCCTATTACAGTGGAACTTTCCTTCTGTGTAAAATCTTTTCTAATGCCCTCTGACTGTAGAAAAAGGCTTTGTTTGTCTTCAGATGACTGTATTTTAATCATCAAGATCCTGATAAAAAAGAAAGAAACCGTGAAGAAAAATTTTTTTCTTTCAGTTGGATCGACCAACTCAAGTGCTGGTGCGATCATTTGTAGAATTTAACACCGGTGCTACCACTCTTAAATGTTAGTCTGGAGCCATATAAATAAATAGATTAATAAAAAATTATTTGCTGTGGCATTGCAAGAATTAATTTACAAGAACAAATCTAAAAATAAGACGCAAATTTGTTGTTTTATTCATTACCCAATTAGCACTCTTGCCACCTGTGATCTCATTACCGTACCTACGTGACTTGTGTTTTTTGCATAGCCAAATTTCAAACATTACAAGTAAACACGAAACTAAAATGGACAGAAAACATGGAAGTTCTTGAAAAGGAAAACTATCAACGATGGTTATGTGGGACAGTGGGATAGAGGTGTGCCATGGGATTTGTTTAATTGTAAAAAGTGTGCCGTGGCAGAAAAAAGGTTGGGAAACACTGCTCTAATGGATAATCTCATATTTCTCCAGGGACAGAGGAACAATACTGGAGTTTAGCTGCGACCTGGGCATGGCCATGCATACGTCCCGCAGCACAATCTAAGAGGCTTTTAGTTGTTTTTGGAGTTTGAAATCACCACCATTCTGAACGATAGTACCTGACACCTCCAGATTCCAGCTTTAATTTCACAGCCCACACCCCCTGAAAGCCATGCTCAGAATGCAATGATCCAAGAAGCCTCTTAAAGTATTACTGTTACATAGATTGTTTTCCAAAAGAGGTGGGCAAGTTTTTAAAGGGTGCATTGTTAGAATCCACCTTGCATAGACTATACCACACATTTGATATCTCACCTCTGACCTCCTGTAGATAATTTTTTAGCCATGATTAACTCTTAATATTTCATTTTTTGAGCAACAACAACAATAACAAAAACTTTCATAATAGTATATTTTCATGATTAAAGGAATAGTTCAGTCATCAGTCAAATTATGTCCTCATTTACTCACCCTCATGTGGATCCAGACCTGTATAACATTCTTTCTTCTGTTGAATGTACTGATCGCTCTTGCAATTACAAAAAAATGAGGAATTAATCTTTCAATCTTCAAAAAGGAACCTGCAAAAAATTATTTTCTTATTATAGGTTTTCATTAAAAATATTTAAACAGCCTTTAAACAATAAACATCTATTTGATAAGCAAAATGACGTAAGATATTAAGTCTTGTTTTCAGAGATATCTAACAAAATTAGTGAGGTATATGTAAAACAACAAAAAACTATTTGACAGTGGGGTAAGAGAAACAAACTTGTTTTCTCCTCAAATTAAGTTTGTTTTTCTTACCCCATTGGCAAATAGTTTTTTTTTTTTTTAAAGCAAATAAAAAAAACAAAATAATAATAATAATAAAAGAAAAGGTATGATAAAAGTAACACCATAAACGTATAAGAAAAGTGAAAATATGACAGCTATATTCCAAGTCTTTTGAAGTCATATGATAGTTTGGCGTGAGAAAGATACTGAAGGGTGAATTTTCTTCACCACTAGCAGCACCAAACAAAATAGGAAGCCTATAAATGGTTTTAGTAGTTAAAGTTAAATTAAACAGGAAAACGAGAAAATATCTTAAGATCGAAAAATTTACACTTCACCTTTAAAGTTCTAGAAGAATCTCCTCTTGCCTTATTAGCGCTGAGTGAGTGACTTAAAATTGGTTTCTTACTGTAGGTGCGAATTTTTTCCACCCAAAATAATCCCGATTTGCCCTTATAACAGCATTGCCAGGCTTGATGGCTTACTCAGATGTTAAATGTGACCTTTACCAGATATTTAAGGTAGACATTTTGTGTGTTTCAATGGCAGCACTGTGTGAGACATGCTACAGCTTGCATACTCGGAGTCATATCTTAATAATGTTGCTTTGTTTACATTGATTGACACCACAAATTTTAATATGCACCCAGCAAAATATACTTATAATTGAATTAATCATGCTGCATTTTTAATTAACATACAGTAACCACTATCTGCAGGAGTCAGTGAGATGGTGAGTAGCGTTTATCTTCTGCTCAACACTTCGCAACCATTCAAACATGAGACATGTCTGCATTAACTACAGCTATAAATGTCCGTTGACTCAGATTGTTAAAGAACTATTATACCAATACATGGGCAAAAAAAAAAAAAAAAGAGATTTTGATAGTAGGTTTTGACTAGAGCCCAATAACCAATTAAGTGCAGGTACTGTACATGACTGTATGAGAGAGAATCAGACAAACAGAATGTTTAGTATGAACACTAAATTATATAACAACAGTATTTAGTCATCAGACTGTTAATATTGAATAAATTGTGTGACCCAGTGCATTACCTACTTTGATGACCAAAAAAATAATTTCTGGTTGATGTCTTTATTAAGTCTAGACCAGTCAACATGAACACAATAAAGTGTCGAGGTGGTGCAAATGTAACTACATCTGTACAATTGGTCATGTAAAGGCATTTTCCTTTCCAACATCCCTTACGAAAATCTAGAGTTAATGGCAAATTTGCCGCAAATTCGCCACTGAAAATTTTCACATGCAAATGAGCTTTGCAGCATACTTGCGGCAAATTGTCCATTGTTGTCAAAGGTTTGCCGGAGGTTCACCACAACCGGTGAAGAGCTACAAACTTCTGGCAAACATTTGTGGTGAATCAAAAGCTCATTTGTATGAAAAAGTATCGAGTGGGAAATTTGCTTCAAGTTTTTGGCTAGTTTAGATTTTTTTGAAAGGGATATCATAATTTTTTTTATAGATTAAGTCTACAAATATCTACAGTGGTGGTCAAAAATATTGGCAATCTTGTAAATACGAGCAAAGAAGGCTGTGAAAAAAATCTGCATTGCTTTCATTAACCCCCCCCCACAAAAATCTAACCTTAAATTAAAGTAAAAAAATTGAAACAGGAAATAACTCATTATTCTTTTTTTATTTTTTTATTTTTTTTATCCCCTTTTCTCCCAATTTGGAATGCCCAATTCCCACTACTTAGTAGGTCCTCATGGTGGCGCGGTTACTCACCTCAATCCAGGTGGCGGAGGACAAGTCTCAGTTACCTCCGCTTCTGAGACTGTCAATCTGCGCATCTAATAACGTGGCTTGTCGTACATGACACCGTGGAGATTCTGCATGTGGAGGCTCATGCTAGTCTCCGTGATCCATGCACAATTTACCACACTCCCCATTGAGAGCGAGAACCACTAATCGTGACCACGAGGAAGTTACCCCATGTGACTCTACCCTCCCTAGCAACCGGGCCAATTTGGTTGCTTAGGAGACCTGGCTGGAGTCACTCAGCACACCCTGGATTCAAACTCGTGACTCCAGGGGTGGTAGTCAGCATCAATACTCGCTGAGCTGCCCAGGCCCTGAAATATCTAATTAAATATTTTTCTATTTTGAATATTTTGAAATGGGCATTTTCAATGCTTTGGCTATTTTCTTATAGCCACTTCCCATTTTGAGAAGCTCAACATCCTTTTGCCGCACATCAGAAATATATTCTTTAGTCTACCCACTGTGATTGATGATTAAGGGAATTTGGCCTGTGTGTTACCTCATATTTATACCCCTGTAAAACAAGAAGTCATGGCTGAACAATTTCATGTTCCTAGTCACCCAGGTGCACTAAAAAAAAAATAAAATATGAATGGGAATATACTTCAGATATATTTTACTCATAAGAATTTCTAGGGGTGCCAATAATTGCGGCCAATGCGTTTTGGAGAAAAATATTTAATAATGAGATATTGTATTTCCCCTCTTTCAATTGTTTTACTTCAATTAAAGGTAAGATTTTTGTGATTTTTTTTAATGAAAGATCAAAAGGATAAACAATGCGGATTTTACTTTCACAGCCTTATTTTCTCATATTTACCAAGAGTGCCAATGTTTTTGGCCACCATAGTATAACAAACAATAACAGATGGTAACCATTGCATATTATGGCCACACATGCTAGCATTAGCGCCATGAATGCAATATGTAAACATGACAAATTACACATAATCTACTGAATAATATACTGTGTATTACTTTAAATCATCATGAGTGGTTAAAACAACTGATCTCATGTGTATTCTATTTATTACATTTATGCATTTGGCAGATGCTTTTATCCAAAGCGACTTACAGTGCACTTATTACAGGGACAATCCCCCTGGTGCAACCTGCAGTTAAGTGCCTTGCTCAAGGACACAATGGTGATGGCTGTGGGGATTGAACCAGCAACCTGATTACCAGTTATGTGCTTTAGCCCACTACGCCACCACCACTCCACATATAGAATGAGGCTTGTAGTAATTGATTATACATTTTAATTTCACATTGGTTAATGTTTTAAGTGTGCCTCTCATATTTAAATGTTCCTCTAAACACTGGCTCCAGCAGGGAGGGTGGCATCTGAATGTTCACAAACAGTATACCATTTGTGACGAGACAGGAGTGGAATGAGGATCTAAATGCAGCCTTTTTAATAAAATAAAAAAGGTAAACCAGGTAACTCAGAACATAATGAAACAAAACACAGGGAACAAAGCACAGCATAATACAGATGAAGACTGACAAAGAAACCAGGGGAAAACAAGGGCTTAAATACACAAGGGAAAACAAGGGAACAAGGAATACCTGAGGAAACAATCAGGGGAAAACCAATCATGAAAAGAAACTACAAAACTAACAGGAACCTAAACCAGAATTTCAACAAAAGTCAAATTTAAAAAAAAATAAAAAAAGTAAATTAAAAAAAACAAAAAAAAAAACAAAAAAAAAAAAAACACAGGGAATGTGAGACAGAGCCCCCGTTTTAAGGAACGTATTCCAGACACTCCAAAAAACAAAACAAAAACCAAACTGTCCATGGGGTGTGTGGGAAAACAAGTAGTTCAAGGGTGCACAAGAGGAGCAGAGGGACAAGGAAAAGTCATGGAGGCTTGACACCAAGGCGGAGCTGGAAGGATGGAGAGCTAGGGCGATGCTGCAGGCTCGGAGGATCAAGTAGACCAGAGCAGATCAGGCGGACAGCCTGGAGACCAAAGCAGATCAGGCGGATGGCCAGGAGACCAAGGAGATGACTTCAAGGTGGGGACTGGGTCAGGAGTCCTGGGAGGTGGCCGCAGGACCGAGACAGGGTCAGGAGGCTGCCGCAGTAAGAGGAGTCTCTGGGGGAGCAGGCGGAGCCACAGGAGGATAGACTCTGGGGGCGAAGCCGCGGAAGACTCGAGACAAAGAGTCCTGGATGAATTGGAAATGACCTCCGTGGTCGTGAACATGGGAAGAAACTTTTCTTCTCTTCCTCCTCTGGATGGCCGAAGTTGGCAACGCTGGCTCTGGGATGGGCGAGGCTGGCAACGCTGGCTCTGGGACGAGCGAGGCTGGCAACGCTGGCTCTGGGACGAGCGAGGCTGGCAACTCGTTGGCTGTGGTAGGCATGGGCTCATTGACCATGGCAGGCGTGGGCGCTGGCTCGTTGACCGTGGCAGGTGTGGGCACAGACAATTTTTGAGGTAGGGTCTTCATGGACCTACACACCGACATCAGTGGCAGATCATACAACTTGGAGACAGGGGCCGTGGAAGGCTTCGAGACAGGAGCCGTGGAAGGCTTCGAGACAGGGGCTGTTGATGCAGGTTTTGGCCCGGGGTTCCCGCCATAATCCACTGTATAAGGGGAACCGCTAAGTTCCAGAGCCTTCTCAACATAATCGCCGAGCGTCCAGCGAGGATAAGCCGGAGGCATGAGTTCCCCCAGTACACTATTCATACCGGCCCGGAAGAAAACACCAGAGAGCGGTCTTGATAGTGCACTACATTTGCCAGCTCTAAAAACTAACAGGCGTGATCCTCAACTGGACGGTCCCCTTGCTGAAGGAACAGAATTCTGACAGCCACTAGATCCATTTCTTGGTCAGTCTTTCTGTGACAAGACAGGAGAAGAATGAGGATCTAAATGCAGCCTTTTTATTAAACCGGGTAACTCAGAACATAATGAAACAAAACACAGGGAACAAAGCACAGCATAATACAGATGAAGGCTGCCAAAGAAACCAAGGGAAAACAAGGGCTTAAATACACAAGGGAAAACAAGGGAACGAGGAACACCTGGGGAAACAATCAGGGGAAAACCAATCATGAAAAGAAACTACAAAGGAATACAAAACTAACAGGAAACAGGAACAGGGAACTAAACCAGAATTTCAACATAAATGTCAATACAAAAAACAGGGAATATGTGACACCATTGCTCAGCTGTTTCAACCTCCTTTTAAGCTCTGAATGAAGAACAAAGAACTTTACCATGTATGTATCGGAGCCTCAAGAGTACTTCAAAGAATACCATGGAATTACCATGGTACTTGTCCAAAGAACTATGGCTTTGTCATTGTAAGATTTCCATAAGAATGTTACATGACTTTTGTTACAAAATTGTATTTATTTATTTATTTTAGTTAGTGGAATATAAGTATTAATTTAATCATTCTTTACTCTAAAGCTCCTTTTAAACATATCTCTGAAATCGCTCAAGAGTGCAAAGTCTCACTTTCCATTTTGAATATTATTTTAATATCTTTGTCTTACAGTACAATGATACAAGTATTTCCTTCATGTGCTATGAAATGCAGTAATCTAGTTACAGAGGACAGTGAAAAGGGGTTTGTTGTGCTTGTATACTGATGCTCCAAAGTGCTTAAAGCAGTCTGTGTTATCAGGGTTCCCATATCGTTTGACAATTTTCTTTTCCAGATTACTTTTTTTTATGATTACTTTTTTTTTTTTTTTTTTTTTTTTTAGAGACTACACTCACAACAAGCAATCACTACTGATGAAATAGTTTAGAGCTGAGCATAACTAAACCAATAAGCATTAAGGATTGGTGAATTAAATATGTTTTTCTATATACCCTGAATAATGTTGTGGGTGACAAGAGGTCTCTTGGGAGACATTATGATAACATGTGTTGTTCATATTTGTAAAGCTAAATTAATATGTGTTATTCATTCAATGTCAGACAGTGCATGCACATACACTCATAAACACACATATACAAAAAACACATTATCATAAAGCAGATCTCAAACAGGAATGTTGAGCCTTTCAAGTAGTATTTGATGTGGAAGTTGCTGAAAACCTTGGAAACAGCTGCAGAAGAACTACTGTAGTGTAACTCCCAAGTTTTCCAAGAGTGACTCCGGAAAAATCAGTTTCCCACAGTCACCTCATGAAATATAATTCTTATGTGCTTATACTTTAGAGGGCACACTCCTGACTGTGCAAAACTAATGCAAGTTCATAGGCACTAATTAAAATGTAAATCCACTCTTGGAAAAATATGTAAATAGATATGTTGTATGAATAGCAAGCATATGTGAATTCCTCATTAAAACAATATCTACTCTGTTATATATCGAGACCATTCATGCAAATTCTCCCTTGTGCAATAGATATTCTGCTTCTAATGTAAGTATAACCCTCAGTCATTTGTTTCCATGAAAAATTTAATATTCAAAGACATAAGGCACAGAGCCAATTCATGTTGTGACCTTATGAGTACTTCATGTGTATCTTGAGTAGCCTACAAGCAAAGATATAAATGTTCTCCTTTACCTCAGGTTTATTAGTTTTCACATCCACTTTTTTATCATTCTCTGAGACTTGTTTGCTGGTCTTAGCTGGTTTAAACTGGTCTCCCAGCCTGGGCAAGCTAATGTTCAACTGGTTTAGCTGGTCAGCCAGCTGCTCTCCCAGCCTGATCAGCTGACAAGTGCCCCAGTCCCCTCTAAAACCAGCAAAAAGACCAGCCCGACCATGCTGGGAGACCAGGTAAGACCAGCATACCATCTTAAACTTTTTTACCCTTTAAAGCCTGAGCCCAAAATTCCCAAAAGTCCATTCTGTGCCAGAATATGATATTCATATCCAAATTCATATTATATTCATATTCATATAACATCACACACCTGAACTGTATATACCACATTGAAAAGAATAACTAGGGCTTTCAAATTATATAAATATATGTATGATTATTTAAGGCTAATCATCCATTATCAATAGATTTCACACAGCAATTTTACAAAAATCTTCTCCGGCCACCATACTTCATCAGACAACTGTATTTTCAACCATTTTAATTATAAGCTAGAGGGAAACTTAGAGTGTATGAAATATACATAATTTTGTGGGCAATGTAGAATAGCAGACAGATTAGAAATATAATCTATTGTTTAAAAATTATGACCATTCAAATGATTAGTGGGAAAATGGAATAAAACAAACCTTTAGAATGTTAAGATACATTTCACATGACCACTCCTCAAATACTCCTTTTGAGCACCTGTAATAGTAAATTGAGATTGCATCTGAAATTGAAGGACACAAACACTGAAATATACATTTTATGTGTTCAATAAAACACACACTTTATTTAATTTGAACATAAGAATTACACACGAATTACAGAGCAAAACATACAAAATCAAACTTTCGAACTATCTACAGTAAATACATTTTTAATAAAAAGTGCAGGAACAGAATATATATATATAAATTCATAAATACTCAACAACTGCAATACCTGTGGAGAGAAGAGAGGGAGAAAAGAGGGGAGGGGGAGGACGACAACACTAGTAAACACAGCCCAACCTAGGCCTCTTCACGAAACTGGTCACACTCAGCTGAGTGCCATGACTGAAAACAGTTCCTATTGTGAACCAAGCAAAGTATTTTGCCATTACATTCCGGCGCTCAACAAGCTACTTTAGTTTTATTTTCAGTCCTACATTTCCGATAGCACAGCCAACATCTCTTAGAGGACTCATCAAATTTAGGGACATGGGCTGTGTGGAGGGACTACAGGCTTTAGTGTATGCAAAGGGAAACTTGCGTGAATATCGATACCTCCCAGCTGACAAGCCAGGTTTTCTCTGAAATCTATCTGGGTTAAGTTCACCGGTCTACGCTAATCACCTGTGTTGCCATTCCTTAAACAATATGAAACTATTGATGACAGCAATGTCTATGAAGTGGAGTCTTCCACCACTTCTGAGTTTTTTGCAGGACGTCGTAAGATTTTATCATTTGGTCTGACCTATCAACACCACCCATGTTTTTGTTATAATTGCTGATGACAGTGGGCTGGAGGGCTACTTCTTTTTTCCAGTCGCCATAATTTTTTACAAACCTAGTAATTTCGGTTGAGCCATTCGCATTGTGGAAATTGGAGAGGCATGTAACTGCACGCATGTCCTTCCACTGAATTACAAGTATATTCCCCTCAATCCTACACCACCTCATATCCCCACGAGCTGTCTTGCGTTCCCATCTTTTGATGTCTTTAAATTCTGCAGGAAGCAATGTTCGATTCACTCTGAATGTCCCACAGGCATTGGTTCCCATTTCTAACAACTTAACCATAAGAGCTGGGGATGTGTAAAAGTTGTCAAACCAAACATTGTGGCCCTGGTCTTTGAATAGCTGCAGTAACGATTCAGCTACTTTGGTGGCCAAGTCAGTGACACGCCCAGTTGATAGCCCTGGCTCGCATTGGCCTGATAGTGGAAAAGTGGCTATTGAATACGGTAGACTCAACATTAACAACTGTCATTATAGTTCTATCAGGAAGACTTGCAGACTTGAGTGAAATTTAAGATGACATTTATTTGATGAATATAAAACAGAAATGTAATGTCTCTCTTTGGCGTAAGCCCAGTATGGGAGTCCAAAGAATTTGTACTCGGAAACGTCATATCCTGCTGGAGAGGGGAGGCAGGGGTGAGGAGCCTACCCCAAAAGAGAGAGAAAGTAGAATACTACCCCAAAATAGAAGATCCAGTCAGGTACAAACCAGGTCTTGTGTAAGGCATTCATTCTGGAGAAGAATGAAAAAAAAGAGATGTGAACACCTAGATTTGACATGAAATGCGCATTATCTCTGGCATGGTTGTGCAATACCTTTGCAATAGGAAAAGCCGTGTTTTTTTTTTTTTTTCTTCTCCTTGATTTTGTCCTTGTCGGGTTTTTGTTTTTGTTTTTTAGTTTAATTTTATCCTTGTCCTTGATTTTGGGCCTTCTGTCGAGGAGCCTCTGGTTGTGCAGAATCTTTGCCAAAGATGAACAACTTGGTTTGAGGCCCTACGTTAGGCCAGCATTGTTGTGCAGTATCTTTGATGAAAGATAAACAATATTTGATTATGAAAACCCTCCGACAAGGGAAGTGTTGTTGGAATATCTTTGCCAAAAGATGAGCAACGTAGCATAAAGCCATACGATAATGGTGACGTTATGTGCAATACCCTTCATTGAAAGAAAACATCTAGGTTACTGCTGTAACACCCATTCCCTGATGGAGGGAACGAGACATTGTGTTGATGTAGTGACACTAGGGGTCACTCTTGGGAGCCCCAAACACCTCTGATGTTTTAAGAAAAGGCCAATGAAAATTGGCGAGTGGAATTTGCATGCCACTTCCCCGGACAAACGGGTATAAAAGGAGCTGGTGTGCAACCACTCATTCAGGTTTATGCTGAGGAGCCGAGACAGAGTCCTGGTGATCACAGTGGGTTGTTCAGTGTTGTGGCAGGAGGGACACAACGTCTCATTCCCTCCATCAGGGAACGGGGTTACAACAGTAACCTAGATGTTCCCTATCTGTCACTCACTCAACGTTGTGTCGATGTAGTGACACTAGGAGTCACTATACGCTGAACTGTGTTACGTGGATCGGCAGTGCAATCTGCTGCGTGAAGTCTTCAACGGTGTCGCCGAAAAGGGACATGGGGCATCAAGGAAACGAACCTTGTCAGCATCCCTCATCTCAACCAGGTTAAGCAAAAGGTGGCACTCCTGGACCACCAACGTGGACATCATCTGCCCGAGAGCCCAAGCTGTGACCTTCGTCGCCTGTAGGGCGAGGTCAGTCGCCGAGCACAGCTCCTGCATTACTCCTGGGTCAGGACCACCCTCGTGCAGCTCTTTTAATGCCTTGGCCTGGTGGGCCTTCAGGAGGGCCATGGCATGCAGAGTGGAGGTGGCCTGCCCCGTGGCACTGTAAGCCTTCGCCATCAGAGACAACGTAGTCTTACAGGCCTTGGATGGGAGCCTAGGACGATTCCGCCAGGTGGCAGCGCTCTGCGGGCACAAGTGCACTGCAATCGCCTTCTCTACCTGGGGAATGTCCGTGTAGCCCTTGGCTGCCCTGCCATCGAGGGTGGTGAGAGCAGCAGAACTCGAAAGCCCGGTCCGGGCAGTGAAAGGTGCCCGCCTCGACCTTGCGAGTTCTTCATGCACCTCCGGGAAGAAAGGCATGGGGGCGGAACGCAGCCGTGAGCGCCGGGCAAGCATGGCCGTCAGCTTGCCGTCAGCCTCAGACTGGGCGACCACACCCGAAGGCGGAAACCCAGCCGAGTCCTCCACATCGGACTGAAGCAGCCTGCTCTCCGATGCTGCTGTCAAGATCTCATCCTCCTCCTGAGCGCTGAATGAGAGGTCGAACCCGCTCTGAGTCGGGCCGCATGACTCATCCCAGAACTCAACCGGGTCGCACAAGCATGCTGGGGAAAGGGAGGGCCGTGGGGATTCACCCGGTAGAGTTACTCCCATTGAAGTCCCCAAATCGCCCCCAGCGCTAACCGTCACGGTCCCCAGAAGGACCGGGGCGGGGAGCGGCTAGTGTGGCTTTCCCTCTGAGGAAGGAAAGCCATGATCGCAATGTGGCCATGGACATGCTCTCGCATTGCGGACATGAACCATCCACGAACGCTGTCTCAGTGTGTCTGGAGCCCAGACACATAAGGCAGCGATCGTGGCCATCAGAAGCGGAGAGATAACAACCACAAACAGGAACTGCACATAACCGGAAAGGCATCTTTAAAAAGACGCTTCCCATCAGTGCCCACTCTTTTAGGGAATATATACTCTTTTGGGTAGAAATATACACTTTTAGCGCTCAACGCACGCTGTCTAATCACCCAGGGGCGTTCTGCCCACTTATCTGTGTGAGAGGGGGAGAAACCGCTGTGATGCGCCATGAAATCCAATAGCCGCAGAGATCACTTGCTTTCTACAGAGGTGAATGGATTGGCAGTGGAATACAACAACACAGCTCGGCTCCGAAGTAAAAATCTGAATGAGTGGTTGCACACCAGCTCCTTTTATACCCTTCTATCCGGGGAAATGGCATGCAAATTCCACTCGCCAATTTTCATTGGCCTTTTCTTAAAATATCAGAGGTGTTTGGGGCTCCCAAGAGTGACCCCTAGTGTAAATCGACACAACGTCGAGAGAGTGACAGATAGGGAACAACATTTAATTATGAAAACCCTCCAATGAAGGAAAAGTTGTTTGAGATATCTTTGCCGAAAGATGAACAACATAGCGTAAAGCCATACGATAATGGCGACGTTGCGTGCAATACCTTTCACTGAAAGAAAACAACATTTGATTATGATCCCTCTGACGAGGGCGGACATTGTTTGATGGTTATCTTTGCTTAAAGGTGAACTACATGTGTAAAGCCATACGATAATGGCAACGTTGCTTGCAATACCATTTGTTGAAAGATATCCCATGAGGCTTAAGCCCTCCAACGAGGGCAGATATTGTTTAATGGTTATCTTTGCCAAGGTGAACAGCATACATAAAGCCATACGATAATGCCGATGTTGTCATGCAATACCTTGTTGAAAGATATCCCATGACAGTGTGAGCTTTCTGGTGAGGGTGAGCTGGCATGTGCAATACCTATTCAAAGGAAACCATGCTTGAGATTATGGAAGCCCTGGCGAGGAGGGTAGACATAGTTATGCGTTATCCTTGTGAAACGATGGACGTGCTTGAATTGAATCATTGTGTGGGGAAAGATGTGATGAGAGAGAGCCACCAGCCACCACCAGATAGGTATGAAAACTTATGGCCAATGGAGAGTTGAGCTTGTTTGATGATTTAGGTTAGATATATCAGGTGGGATGAGGAAGACCAGCGGCTGAGCATCTTGACGGTGGACTCCGGTATACCTCGAAGAGCGGCAGTAGTAGTTGCTCCAATGCGAAAAGAGTGCCCCGAGAAGACATGAGGGGAGAAACCACAATGTTTTAGGAAGCGGTGAGATGGTTTCTGAACCAGTGGGGCTAGGGATGGAGTGATGAATAGGGGGAGGAAATTTGAGATGTCTAGTGTGAAAGCAAAAGGAAATGAACGCAAACTGGGAGTTCAGAAAGGAAAATAGAGGAGTACTGTGTGATTGGCAGAAGGAGGAATAGTAGACCCGGGCGTAGTTGTAGGAAGTGAATGTCCTTTCTGCATGAGAGTTGGAGCGGAATTTAAATGGGGTGGTAAGGAGGGGCTTAATCCAGCAGGAGGTCTGAGAGGGGTAGGCAGGGAAGGTTTTTTTTTCTCTGCTGGCGGGGGGGAATAGTCTGTGGAACAAGAGAGGGAGTCAGCGATTACATTGAAAAAACCCGGGAATGTGTCTGGCTGAGATGAAGTTGCAGGAAATGCTCTACCATGTCAGACGTCTCATAAGTGACATGAGGCTAGAGGAGGACCAGCCTTTATTGATTATAGTGATGACTGCGGAATTTGCAAAAAACTGTGACGCGTTTGCGTGTCCAAAGGGAACACCATATAACGCTGGCCATGACGATGGGATACATTTCAAAGACAGCGGATGAGGGAGCGTAGGAAGCTATATTGAAAAATTAGTCTGGCCATTTCCCTGTGAACCATGATCCTAGAAAATATCCCCCGAATCCTATGGAAAAGGGACATGTCATCCGGAGAATCGGTTTTTTTATTGTGAAAAAGAAAATGCCATTCCAGTGATTTAATAACTGTGACCAGAAGAGGAGGTCCAAACGGCAACCGTCATCAACTGATATGATGTCAGAGAGGTTGTCTATGGAATGGGCTAGTGTGAGGAGGCGGGAATGAAGGAGCGGCCTTGAGGAATGATGCACATGGCAAAATTGAGGTGGCCTAATAAGGACAGGAGACCGCGTTATGAGACCCAAACTGACCGGAGAACAACGTGCAAATAGACCTGATCCTGTTGAGTTTATCTTTAGGCAGGGAATCATGCATGTTTAGAGAATCGAGCATGATGTCGAGAAATTTGAGAGATGTGGCGGGGCCCGTGGTTTTTTCACTTGAGAGGTGAACACCCAACTTGTGAAAAGCTTGATAGAATGTCCAAAAATAGGGTGTGGGCAGTGGGGTGATCGATGGGCAGGAAATCGTCGAGCAGGTGTAGTACGAAGGGGAGCTTAAAGTGATTGAGAAGGATCCAGCATAGGCCTTCCGATAGAGAATTAAAATGTGAGGGCTACTTCTGCACCCGAAAGTGATTTGGACAGCAAAGTAAAATTTTGACTGCCATGTGACACCGGAGAGGGGCCAGTTGGCGGGGTGAATGGGCATGATTTTGAAAGCGTCTTTTATATCTGCCTTTCTTAATTTTTGTATTATATTTTAGCCCCTAAAATCAGCAGACCATGCATGGTCCTTGACATGCAGCTGCAGTGGACTGAATTTCAGTATCTGCTGCGAGAACACCTATCCGGCACTGTGATATCCAGAGGAACGAATCCTACTGCCTGATGCTGACGAGAGCTGCACTTTATATATATATATATATATATATATATATATATATATATATATATATATATATATATATATACATACATTGAGTGAAGCAAAAACTAAAACATTGATAGCTTTAAAATCAATAAAGCATTTGGCCACATAGTTGAAGAAATAACAAAAGCATTAGGAGGGAGCTATGACTTACCAGCAGGAATAGAAATTAACAGCAGCAAGATTCAATTAATGAGCTTGATTCGGCACAGGTTTTATCCGATGACTGCCAAACCTACTTACCTGCTACTAAATGTAACGTCCCCGACCACGCACATTAAAAGTGAACAGCATCATACTGTAATGCGTTGATACTTAAATTAAAAATAATGTAATTAGGCTGACATGACTTTTAAACTCATGAGCTTTAAAATTTGGAACATTGATACAGCCCCAATGCTTGAAGATCCCCATAGATTGAAACATGGTCCGAACAGAGATGAAAGTGAATGATTTATGAAGACATATGATACCAATTTGTGCACTTTAGTGATGCCTGAATGAGTAAATAAAAAAAAAAACGTAAATGTGCCGTGAAATAGGAATTACCCCCTGATGACCTGATCATATAAAGTGCAAAATGCTTTATGCTGGTAATGAAATTATCTGATGAATAAGGAATGCAGTGTGGAGCCTACCACTAGGTGTCAGAGGTGCGCCACAACAGTGGTGCTTCTGATGAGAACATGGAAGTATGTATGAGTAAGAAAACACTGCGTTTTCCGAAGAGGCCCTTGAAGGTGCTCGGGTAGGGAACACCACTCGAGATGTTGAACCAAACGAGTTAATTATTTCACTAAGGACCCTTTCACAAGACTTTAGTGAAGGCTATTAAACTGTGATGCCATGCTCCCTCAGAGTGCCCACATCATGGGCTCTGCCTAAATAATAATCTTAATTCCCCGATGGGGAACACTCGGGTATGCAACATGGTGAATGGCATGTGAGTGAACCTTGACCGAGTTACCCTCATGTGATCACGAAATTTGCAGAAGTGTGTTGCGCGAGGACTGCTGATTCTGTATAAAAGGTAAGGAGCAGTGAATAAGTCTGTGTCCATAGCTGGATGTTAGCTAGTCGGAGAGTGAAATGGACTCGACATCAGACAGTGCTATGGAATGATGTTGCCGTGTTAGCACACTGAAGCGCAATGTGATAGATTGTGAGCAGACTTATAAAGCATTGGCTTACATGTGATTGGCTAGGAGTTACCTAGCTAATGGTGTGATGATGTACAGCTGCTAATCTTCACGCTAGAACTATACTGTGCTTACATTTACAGTTGAAGTCAGAAGTTTACATACACTTTAGCCAAATACATTTAAACACGTTTTTTTCACAATTCCTGACATTTAATCGTAAAAACATTCCCTGTCTTAGGTCAGTTAGGATCACTACTTTATTTTAAGAATGTGAAATGTCAGAATAATAGTAGAGAGAATTATTCTTTTCAGCTTTTATTTCTTTCATCACATTTTTAGTGGGACAGAAGTTTACATACACTTTGTTAGTATATGGTAACATTGCCTTTAAATTGTTTGACTTAAGTCAAACATTTTGGGTAGCCTTCCACAAGTTTCTCACAATAAGTTGCTGGAATTTTGGCCCATTCCTCCAGACAGAACTGGGGGACTCCTAGGACTCCTTGCTCGCACATGCTTTTTCAGTTCTGCCCACAAATTTTCTATCGTACTTATGTCAGGACTTTGTGATGGCCACTTCAATACCTTGAATTTGTTGTCCTTAAGCCATTTTTATCCTGCAACTATTGACGGTTGTGATGAGGAGGGAGAACATTATGCTCATTGAACTTTTGATTTTAATTGTCTGCCTTCACAAGTGGAGTTTTATTGTACTGTCAGGACCTGAGGATTAACGTCTCATTGGGATTACAGTGGAGGCGATTTTACCGACCGTGGTTTTAAGATATACTTCACAACAACTTTTGAACTTAAAGCGGAACTATTATCTTACAAATTACACTTATGATCTTTGCCGAAACGTTGGCCTGTTGCGTCTGGTGTGGTATATTCACTGAAGCTCACGATGGGGCTATGTTCCCTCATCTTTGACCTCCATCATTGTTCCAACGTTCTGGCGAAAGTCTAAAAAACAGTGTTCTGCTGGTGTTACCCTTAATAACTTGTCATCACTTGTCAGTGTGGAGTTCAAATCCCCATCATTGGTGACATCGACCTTGATTAACACCGTGTTGTTTAATGTACATTCTGTAAACAACAAGGCTCTCATTGTACCTGATATTATTATGGACAACAGCCTGAACATATTGTTTTTAACTGAAACTTGCACAGACAAAATTATGGTCTTTGTTTTGCTCAGTTTACGCCTCCAGTTTTGGACTGTTTGATTTTCCTCAACTCTCTGGCAGAGGTGGGGGCATCATTGTACTATACAACCTGAAATATAACATAAGCTCAGTGTCTGTATCACAGCCTACCACATTTGAATGCATTGTTTTGAGCATCTCTGCCCCACAAACTACAGTTATTGCTACAGTTTAATCATAGGAAATGTAGTTCGGGGGAACTAAAGACAGAGGACAAAAACCATAACAAAATAAGAGTCCTTGAAAACATAACAGAGATTAACTGTGACGTAACCCGGAGAGGCTCGACGAAGGCAGGCGGAGCCCAGAGAGGCTCTACGAAGGTAGGCAGAGCCCGGAGAAGGTCGACGGAGGCAGGCGGAGCCTGGAGAGGCTCGACGAAGGCAGGCGGAGCCGTGAAAGACTCAGAGGGCGGATCCATGGAAGGCGGAGCCGTGGGAGGCTCGAGGGGTGAAGCCATGGAAGGCGGAGCCATGGGAGGCTCGAGGCTAAGAGTCCTAGATGACTGGGAAATGACCTCTGGTCGTGAGCATGGGCAGAAACTTGGGAATGACTTCTTTGGTCTTGACTAACTGGCAGAGATTTGGGAATGACCTCCATGGTCGTAAATACTGGCAGAGACTCTGGAATGACCTCCGTGGTCATAAACATGGGCAGAGACTTGGGAATGACCTCTTTGGTCTTGAACACTGGCAGAGACTTGGGAACGACCTCCGTGGTCGTAAATACTGGCAGAGACTCTGGAATGACCTCTGTGGTCGTGAACACTGGCAGAGACTTGGGAATGACCTCCGTGGTAGTGAACACTGGCAGAGACTCTGGAACGACCTCCGTGATCGTGAGTACAGGCTGAGACAGGGGAATGACCTCCGTGGTCGTGAGTACAGGCAGAGACTCTGGAACGACCTCCATGGTCGTGAACACTGGCAGAGAATTGGGAACAACCTCTGTGGTCGTGAACACTGGCAGAGACTGTAGAACGACCTCCATGGTCGTGAGTACAGGCTGAGATTGGGGAAAAGGTGTCTTTTTCCCTCTTCTCCTTTTCCGGACAGCTGGGAGCATGGTTACGGGGACGGTCGAGGTTACAGGCGTTGGCTCAGTTATGGTCGAGGCTACAGGCATTGGCGCTGGCTCATAAACCATGGCAGGCATGAGCGCTGGCTCGTTAACTGATGCAGGCATGGGTGCTGGTTGTGGCCCGGGGTTCCCGCCATAATTCACAGAGTACAGGGGAAATGCCATCTCCTTGGTCGCTACCACTGACTGCATTGAGGAATCGACCACTGGAGCTTGGAGAGAATGAGCCCCCACATAAAATGTATTTAGGGTGAATATATGGAGAGGAGTTACCTTGGAGACAGGGGCCGAGGAAGGCTTGGAGACAGGGGCCGAGGAAGGCTTGGAGACAGGGGCCGTGGAAGGCTTGGAGACAGGGGCCTTAGAAGGCTTGGAGACAGAGGCCGTGGAAGGCTCTGAAGCCGGGATCGAAGTAGGTAGAGGAGGATCCTTTGAAGCTAGAGTTTCTAGTGTTAACATCACATACTCCCTCCATGTGTAGTCTCCCATCTCAGGCAATTCCCTCCACCGGTGAGCTGTTAATCCAGTCCGGTATATTGACTTGAGATGGGAGTCTGCAAAACCTGTGAGGCAGGCAATGGTGCAGAAACGAAGGGAGTATTCCCTTATGGGTAAATCCTCCCAGCTGAACTGAATAAACAAAGCTCCTAGATCCATCTTGTATGGTCAGTTCTTCTGTCACGATTGTGTTGTAGAGATGAAATGAGAGGCAAGGATCTATTCGCAGGCTTTTAATGAAGGTAATGATAAAGATGTCAAACAACGAGGAGAGCACAAAGAACCAAATAAACTCTAGATTACACACTAACATACAAGATAACTGAGAGACATTCAGGAACCGATAGACATTCGAGAAATGACCAAGCATGACAGAAACTAAAGGGTATATATACAAACTAGGGTAATGACCAAACACAGAACACCTGGGAACAAGAAAGGGAACACGTGGCTGTGATGAGGGCAAAGAATCATGGGAAATGTAGTTTGGGGGAAACTAAAGACAGAGGACAAAAACCATTACAAAATAAGGGTACTTGAAAACATAACGGAGATTAACTGTGACACATATAAAGCACTTCATGGTCTGGCTCCCAATTATCTTTCATGACCTTCTAATTAATTATACTCCTACCTTCATTTGTCTCGTAAAGAGTAGGGGTGTAACCCTGGTGTCCTGGCCAAATTTCCCCCATAGGCCCTTCTCAATCATGGCCTCCTAATAATCCCCATCCATTAATTGGCTGGATCACTCTACTCTCTCCTCTCCACCAATAGCTGGTGTGTGGTGAGCATACTGGCGCACTATGGCTGCCGTCGCATCATCCAGGTGGATGCTGCACACTGGTGGTGGTTGAGGAGAGTCCCCCTATACTATGTAAAGCACTTTGAGTGCCTAGAAAAGTGCTTTATAAATGTAAGGAATTATTAATTATTATTTTTATTGTCTCAGCATGGCTTTTTAGTAGTCCCTCAAACACACATGAAGGTAGACCTTAAAATACATCCTCAGGTACACTTCTAAGTGACTCCAATTAGCCTATCAGAAGCTAAATTAGGCTTGAAATCATTTTCTAGAATTTTCCAAGCTGCTTAAAGGCACAGTTAACTTAGTGTATGTAAACTTCTGACCCACTGGAAATGTGATATAGTCAATTAAAAGTGAAACAATCTGTCTGTAAACAATTGTTGGAAGAAAAATAAGTAGATGTCCTAAACGACTTGCCAAAACTATAGTTTGCTAATATGAAATCTGTGGAGTGGTTAAAAAATGAGTTTTAATGACTTCAACCTAAGTGTATGTAAACTTCTGACTTCAACTGTATACATTAGAATAATGAATAGCCTTAACTTTCTTCACACACAATGCAAAGCAACCTGTGAATTTGCGTCTTTGAAAAAGGGAAATGTATATTCTCTCTCACTATACAACATACAGTGCACTAGTGTATTCACCCTTTAAATACTCACTATTGGCCTTTCTGTGAAATTCTACTCATGTCTTCTCATGTCAACCTTCATGGCTTATACAATACCAGAAAAATATTTGTGATAATCTTGATATAAAAATCAGAAACAGAATGAGCTTAATTGCCAAGTATGCTTACACATACAAGGATTTTGTCTTGGTGACAGAAGCTTCCAGTGCACAAACAATACAACAACAAGACAGATATAATAAAAAAAAATAGAATAAAAATAAAAAGCGAATTGAAAATATAAGTAGACTTAGAAATAAACAATAAGACAACTAGTGTTGTCACGGTACCAAAATTTCAGTAGTCGGTACTGATACCAGTGAAATTTCATGGTTCTCGATACCAATTTCGGTACCACAGCATAAATATGCTAATATGACAATGTGCTACTGGACACACCCGTTTAGCCTATTTAAAAAGTTACATTTCAATGTAAATAATAAATTAAAAGAAATGCATGTTACTTTCAAGTTTTTCTCAATCAAGGATGCATTGCTTAAGTGTTTTTAAATAGCGCTCTACTGTTTTATCCTTTACCAAATCATGTTTTCCTTTTTATTATTATTATTATTATTATTATTATTATTATTTTCCAGAACTCCATGTTTTAGTTTAATTTAATTTCATCATCAAAATGGTGTCTAATCAATTCATTCTTAAAACTTTTAATAAGTGAAAACATAACTTTTCAACATGTCATTCCTTTTTTTTTATTGCCAAAGTTTTATTCAACAGCAGTCTTGCTGTATATTGCTTTACTTTTATTATTATTATTATTATTATCATCATCATCATCATCATTACAGTGAATATTACATTTTACTATACAGTTGTAATGTATTTCTGTCACAATTTCCTCAATTTCAGGGCTCTAGCTTATATTTTGAAACATGCTTTTATTATGAGGTGTATTTTTTCCAGAACCTTCACTTTCCGGATAAAAAGTTTGTGACATGGAGACTTTTAAATCATGTCTGAAATTTACACTTTTTACACTGACCTTTGAGTCTGACAAATGAAATGTAGGTCACAGTTTTGAAGTGTTTGTATTTTGTGTTTTAGATTACTGGTGTTTGTATATGAGGTAATTTTTAAATGTTATGTTTAAAATTGTATTATTGTGAAGCACTTTGATCAAATGTTTTAAATGTTTTATAAATAAAGCTGAGTTGAGATTAAAGCACAAATGCTGTGATTTAATTATATAAATATATAGTTTATATGTGCTGCGTGGTTCACAGTAAATTAGTGATCTGCTCTGTCATCTGATACAACATGTCGTGAATGATTCTCAATATGTATGAGTGGTCAGATTTATACATTCATTCAAAATATGCATCTCCTCCAAAATAAGATAGCAGCCTTTAGCGGTTTAATAAATCACACTAAGACATGTCATGATTTTAATTTGATCAATTGTCCATTTCAGTGTAAGGAGTAACAGCACACGCTCAAAATGAGCATTTTAAAGCAGTTGTGTGTCAGTCATACTGCGTGCAGATAACGGATTGAGTTGGTATCGGTATCGTTACATCTTTTTTATTTTAGTATCGACTTGGTACCGAAGTACCGGTACTTTTGACAACACTAGTATGTACAAATACAAATCTGTTATATACATTGCAAGGGAATGTAATGGCAGAAGAGGTAGGATATGTTGGATTAATATAAATAGACTAAGCTGTGTATTTCACATAATTATTGCACAATGGGGCAGTTTTAACTGTTCATGAGGTGGATAGCCTGAGGGAAAAAAACTATTCTTGTGCCTGACGGTTCTGGTTCTCAGTGCTCTGTAGCGCTGGTCAGAAGGCAACAGTTCAAAAAGGTAGTGGGCTGGGTGGGTGATTTTTCCAGCCCTTTTCCTCACTCTGGAAGTGTACAGTTCTTGAATGGAGGGCAGTGGGCAACCAGTAATCCGCTCAGCAGTCCGAACTGTCCTTTGTAGTCTTCTGATATCTGATTTCATAGCTGAACCAAACCAAACAGGTATTGAAGTGCAGAGGACAAACTCAAAATAGACAGACTCAGACTGAGTAGAACTGTATCAGCAGTGCCTGTGGCAGGTTGAACTTTCTCAACTGGTGAAGGAAGTACAACCTCTGCTGGGCCTTTTTCACAATGGAGTCAATGTGGGTCTCCCACTTCAGGTTCTGTGAGATAGTAGAGCCCAGGAACCTGAATGACTCCACTGCTGCCACAGTGCTGTTCAGAATGGTGAGCGGGGCCAATGTTAGGGTGTTCCTCCTAATATCCACTATCTCCACTGTTTTGAAAATGTTCAGCTCCAGGTTGTTTTGACTGCACCAGACAGCCAGCTGTTCAACCTCCCTTCAGTATGCAGACTCATCGTCATCCTAGATGAGGCCGATGACAGTAGTGTCATCTGCAAACTTCAGGAGCTTGACAGAGGTGTTCTTGGCAGTGCAGTCATTGTGTACAGAGAGAAGAGTAGTGGGGAGAGCACACATCCCTGGGGGGCACTAGTGCTGATTGTACAGGTGCTGGAAGTGAATTTCCCCAGTCTCACTAACTGCTGCCTATCTGTCAGAATGCTGGTGATCCACTGACAGATAGAGGTGGGAACAGAGAGTCGGTTTAATTTAGTCCGGAGAATAGCTGGGATGATGGTGTTGAAAACTGAACTGAAGTCCACAAAAAGTATCCTTGCATATGTCCCTGGTCTGTCCAGATGTTGCAGGATATTATGCAATCCCATGTTGACTGCATCATCCACAGACCTGTTTGCTCGATAAGCAAAATGAAGGGGATCCAGAAATTGTCCAGTGATGTCCTTTAATTGGGCCAACACCAGTCTTTCAAATTACTTCATGACCACAGACATCAGAGCAACAGGTGTGTAATTATTAAGTCATGTGATTTTGGGTTGAAGCAGCAGGGAACTTCACACTGCTCCAGTGATCTGTTGAAGATCTATGTGAAGATGGGGGCCAGCTGGTAAGCACAGAATATTAGACAAGTGGGTGAAACACTGTCTGGGGCCTGTGCTTTCCTTGTCTTTTGTTTCTGGAAGACCTGGCACATCTCATCTTCACAAATCTTAAATGCAGGTTGAGTAGCAGGAGGGGGGAGGAGGGTGGTTGCTGGAGGTGGTGATGTTTGTGTGAAGTGAAGGTCAGAGCGGGTGTGGGGTGTGAGACTGGGCTTTACAAAATCTACAGTAAAACACATCGGTCATTATGATGATTTTGCTAATGATATCAAATTAGCAATTCTGAAAATATCATGATGATTTTAATGTGATTTTTATTTGGCCATTAAGTATCATAAAGAGCGTATGATTAGACTTATTTCACGATCCTTCATAGCTGCACAATTTTTCAAAATAACATCAAAGTGGCAATATGGTAATATGAGAATTGGTCAATTGCAAAAAGTGTTGATAAAAGACAGATAAACATGGTCTGTGTGGGCTTTAGAATAAGCGAATATGCACAGAACAAGATTTTAGCGCTTTTAGAGCGGTTCACAAGCATTGTGAAAAAAAGTACTGCAGATTCTAGCATACAAGTTATTAAACAAATCTAATAATGCAGCACAGTAAAACAGAAAATGAGGAGGTGATAGTGCTTCATCAGATTCGAAACATTGTAAACTGTCAAACACACACTGACACTGCACTTTCAATGTCAAAATAAAAGCTCCAGGGAAAGGTGAAGTAAATAGGACAGAAATATAATAATAATAATGATAATTCAGTATTATATATATATATATATATATATATATATATATATATATATATATATATATATATATATATATATATATATATATATATATATATATATATATATATATATATATATATATATATATATATATATATATAAACTTGACTGGGTCCCACAGTAATAATTTAGTAGTATGCAATATTCAACTAGGTTCCAAAAATAAGTAGTTTTTGCACACCTTTTTTCACAAAAAAAGTTTTATAATCGAAGGTAAATAGTGCTTTTTATTAAGCTACTATGTATCATTGTACACTCACTGAGCACTTTATTAGGAACACTATAGTCCTAATAAAGTGCCTGATGTGGTCTTCTGCTGTTGCAGCCCACCCGCCTCAAGGTTTGATGTGTTGTGCATTCTGAGATGCCATTCTGCTCACTACAATTGTACAGAGTAGTTATCTGAGTTACCGTTGCATTTCTGTCAGCTCGACCAGTCTGGCCATTCTCCACAAGGCATTTCTGTCCCTAGAACTGTCACTCACTGGATGTTTTTTGGTATCATTCTGTGTAAACTCTAGAGACTGTTGTGCATGAAAATCCCAGGAGATCAGCAGTTACAAAAATACTCAAACCAGCCCATCTGTCTCCAACAATCATGCCACGTTTGAAATCACTGAGATAACATTTTTCCCAATTCTGATGGTTGATTTGAACTTTAACCAAAGCTCCTGACCCATATCTGCATGATTTCATGCATTTTAAAGGCTGCCTCACAATTGGCTGATTAAATAATCACATGAAAAAGTAGGTGTACAGGTGTTCCTAATAAAGTTCTCAGTGAGTGTATATAAAATATAAATATAAAAGCGCATATTAATGAAAATGATTAAATCTCATTCTCCCTTTTATGCATTTACTGTGAGAAACATGCCTTCATTATTTTTAAATAGATTTGTATTCAATGCCTTTAAAATATTCAGTCTACAATCTAATAGTGGCTACAGTGGCTGTTTGGAAGAAATTATGGTTCCTCTGATAAAAATAAAAAATAAAAAAAGACTTTTGAGACATTTAAGAGCACACACATAATTATCAAGATACTGTATACAGTATAATGAATATTGTCAATAGGCTGAAAATTTAGAGATATAATTTTTGTAGCCATATTGCCCAGCCCTAATTCCAATATATATCAGTAAACTTCTTTTATTCTCAGATTAAAATGGGAAGGGAGAGTGGCCATACTGCCTCTTGGACTTGTGCATTCATTCAGGTAAAATGGAGTTATCCGTCAATCTGAAAAGGTCATTGGCTGTGGCACTGTGACAGGCCCTTTCCAGATAATCCATTAATCTCCAAATTCAAATTGTCATTCCTTATCCTTATCACAGCAGGGTCCAGTTACCAGCCTC
The DNA here is from genome assembly GCF_019703515.2 of Myxocyprinus asiaticus. NCBI lineage: Eukaryota > Metazoa > Chordata > Actinopteri > Cypriniformes > Catostomidae > Myxocyprinus > Myxocyprinus asiaticus. The sequence goes on from NC_059349.1 coordinate 42,174,782, forward strand.
CCTGTGACCCCCCCTCATTCCATTTACTAGCCTCATCATCAGAAGGTCTGTACTTAGAGGACTGAAGATGACATGAGTGAGATAGCAGGGCAAGAATTGATGAAAGGATGAGTAAATGAGGTCAGAGTGAAAAATGAAAGAGAAACTTTAACTTTGTACCACAACCTAGTGAACTGCCTTGCTTTCTACTGTCTTCCAGGGCAGCTACCATCAAAGGAAGCATCAAACCAAATTGGAACATCTTAAAAGTGACTTGTGAAATGCTGAAATGCTCTACAGGGGCAGCAACTCAGTTACCGGTTTCTCATGCATATCAAACAAATAGTGGCCCTCATAAATAGTGGTCGACAGATATGGGTTTTTCAATGGCCAAAGTTGATACAGATGTCTAGAGAGCAGGTTGGCCAATTGCTGATATAATGCTAATGATATACAAAAAACTTTTCATTTAATGAAATAAAATGAACATTTATTTTCATAAAATTCAGTATAACATTGAAATTGTCATTGTCCATTGACAATATGTCAGTAGATTTTGGTACTATTACACAAACAACAAGCTGGTTCTGCTGATTCCTCAAGTGGGCGCCGATATTACTGATGCCGATAATTCAAAATTACCAAATATGTATAGCAATATTTGACGAGGAGGAGGGCGTGGCCGGACCGTGATGACGCACGCCTGGCACTGAGTTGTCTAATCAGATAAGATAAGGAGGGGCCGGGATGCCAGTTCGAGAGAGAGAGATGCACGTGTTGTGTGTGGGCATCTTTGTTTTGTTTGCTGCAAAGCACTTTTATGTTATGGTTGAGTTATGTTCTGTCATTAAAGTTTACGTTGCTGTTCAGCCAGTTCCCGCCTCCTCCTTGCCCATGCTGTGAAACTTGTTACACTGGTGCCAAAACCTGGGATTAAGGGAGGAAGAACACCACTATGGATCCCTCACCTCTGGAGGATGTGGTCAAGACCCTCACCAGCATCCACCAGACCCAACATTAGTCCCTCCTCGTGCTGCGCAGTGTATATTGCGCTCCTCCAGGCCCAAGCGGAGGAGCGGCAGATGTTCCGGAGCCTGCTGCACCAGGAGGGTGCTGCCGTTGCAACCCCAGACCCCGAAGGTTCTGTTAGTCAAGATGTGCCCCTAGATGATTCAGAGGCCTTCTTGGAGTTCTTTGAGCAGACAGCAGGGGCATGCGGATGGCTGAGCACCTAGTGGGTGGTCCGGTTAATTCCACTTCTCTCCGGAGAAGCCCAACTCGCGGCACAGCAGTTACCAGCAGAGAACCTCCTGGTGTACGCCGACTTGAGAAAAGCCATCCTGCAATGGGTCGGCCAGACATCTGAGCAGCAGCTCCAGCACTTCCCCTCCCTACCATTGGCAAGCACGGCCGCACGTTCGCCTTCATCAAATGGTCATAAATTGTTAATGGTCGTCACATGAATGATACGGCCATCTCAGCAAGGAGACCCTCAACCTAAAGGGCAGAGATTATGGTCAGTATAATCCTCACATGATAAAACTTATCCAAGACAGAGAGACTAAACAGACTCTCAATGGATCTGAACTTTTGACAACTGTCTTTAGCCAGACCAAAACTCTAGTGCTTTTCTATCATCTCCAAAAGCACAATATGAACATTTCTTGGGTTTTTACAATGCATATACATATATTATGAAATATAACACTATAAAAAGACTCCATTGTATCAGCATTCTATACTTCTGAACATACATAACCTAATTTAAATATGCTAAGATGCATCACATGATGCCTAACTGTGGTTAGAATCATAGAATGCATTATTCTGACCTTGTGTATACATGGTGCTCAATTATAAATGTATAATAATGTATAATCAAATGTTAATGTGTAGTGAAATAACCATAAAGAGAAAGCATGTCATGTTTCATATGTAAATGCTTGCCTGTTTATGTAGAGAATGTTGATTTTAACAGATGTCATGTCTCTTACACTGACTTCATGATATAAATTCAGGATAAAAGTATGTGCACTTTTGAGTGGGAAAACTGACAAACCATAAGAAAAAAAGACTCATTAATCACCTTCAGAAGAAGGGACAGAGAGATGATCACATGGTATATGAAAACCTGCCTCTGATTGGCTTAGAGCCTCTTCAGGGTGTGACCAGACAGAAAAGGTTAAAAAAAACCAGCCAAACCCCTCCTTGAAAAGAGTTATCTTCTCTACGCTAAAACTTACACATGTGACGGGGAGTCACGAGTCTCCCTTGTGGGAGGCCTCGCTTCAAAGCCCCGCCTGATCATTCCAGCACTGAACTACCTGGCGTCCATGATCTTAACAGAGGTCCAAAACATCGACGGAACAAAGCAATGCTACAAAATGTAAGTAAACCTCCAGAATTTTGATAGAAAGTGCTGGTGTTCTATTTAATTACTTTGGGTAGCCCGATTGCAAATCGAGGTATACCAAATGAAGTATTGATGGTCCAGGGCATGGTCTATAGACTACATAAAGTAAAATTTTCTCTGTTACAGACCATTTTATTCACCTTCTGTTACAGCTCACTCACCAACCTGTTTTACGTTTTGTGTATTATGTGTATATAGTTTTTATGTTGTAGATTAGAAATGAAGTCTTGTTTGTATTCAAAGAGAACTTGACTGTGGTATATTTTGATAAATAATCTTGTCAATTGATTCTTAAAAGATCTGCGCTCTGTGCTCAAACAATATTTCAATATATTTGTGATATTATTTTCAATGGCCATGAGAAGAGTATTACTCTAAAGAGTTAACAGATGCATCATATCAACTCAGCATGGCCGAGTGATCAGACATACTACTGGTTGACCGATATATCGCAAAGTTTAAAATTAAATCGGCCGATATTCTGAATTTTGTAATTATCGCATTGGCCAATAAATTTTCCCATTTTGCCAGGCCGCTTTCCCCTCTCACCTGCCACAGGCCTGGGAAGACAGGCCGCAGAGGATGCCGCCATGCCATGCACCCAGGAGGGGAGCGCTTGCGGCTGTTGGACCTTGCTCATGCCTGGGCCATTCCATGGACACACCCCCGACATTCACTGAGCCCCGTTTCACTGCGAGGATGTGAGATCCCCTTTTGTTTTGGACACTTTCCCCCTTGGATACTTTATTTTCCCCATTTTGGACTATTTATGTTTATTATGATTTTCAATAAATGCCTGTACGAGGCTTGATGCCACACCCACTGTGTCTGTCTCTTGCTCACCCAAAACATCATGAACCCCAAAATATTTTTTTGAGATGTTAACAGATATGTCCAGGTTGCACATCACTGAAAACAATGATCGCACTCATTATGCTTATTGTTAAGTGGAAAGTGGATATGTTTTTGTTGTATTGATGCAATTTGTTCTTCCAGTTTCAAAACGAAAGTTGAAGCAACGTCACAAAAATGTATATGCATAAATTCAGAGTTATGATTGATAGGACAGCACACACGTATGTCACTAGATTCTGAGTGTTTCTCCACATTATTCATGAGAAGAAACACTTCCATCTAAAATCAGTGCTGCCTCATGCATGAGCTGGCATTACATCCACAGCGGAGAATTCAAATTCATGGACGTAACAGCTCTTCCAGGCAGGTGCAAGACTTCAACAGCACTCACAGAACAGATATATGTAAGTCATACAGTTTGGAACAACATAAGGGTTAGTAAATATTGACAGAATTTTCATTTCTAGGTGAACTATCCCTTTAAAGTCATCTACTTCCATTTGTCCAATCACCCAGAATCACTTATTACGCAAATGTCAGTCAGAGTGATTGTCAACAGTCACATGAAAGGAGACTGTAGTTACGGTAATACAGTTATCTTACTTTGACAAGGTATTATTGCTGCCAACTTGTAAATGTACAAGACATTTTATAGCCAAACATTGTGATTATTTAAAGAAAATTTAGAGACCTTGTAACTTTAAATAAATACTCTTGAGCTACAGAGTAAAAACATAAAATTGAGATATGCTGGCATCTCTGGTGCACATAAATGCCATTTGTGCAATGACGCTTTCCAAACAGTGGCCCAGATCTATTCAAAGATCATTACTGACTACAAAGAAAACCTCAAACATTTCAAGCACTCAGCACATTAGTTTGTACAACAGGTTACGGGCTAAAAAATGCATAAAGCGCAAGCTGTTTTTCCATACAAACACAGCCGGTGCAGCCCCAGAACTCACTGTCATTACAGATGACAGCATCACCCAATGGGAGTCAACTCCATAGAAGAGTGAGGGCATCAAGGGTTGCGATGAACTGAGAGTGGGGTTTGGGAAGTGAGATGGGGGTGCATTCGAGCTGTTTGGATTGATGGATGTGAAGGGAAAGAATGCATGGATAGATTGTACAGAGAGGATGACAATGGAATGAGAGCGCTAAGTCTGGCGTGTATGCAGGAAATGAGCACATGGGGAGCTGGGCTGAACATTACACCGTCTGTTAGGCAATTACGAAGCATGTGTGTGTCTTCCCAGGTTAGATCTTAGACTACAGAGAGCGACTGTGACAGATACATACACAGATGTGGGAGAAGAAATGTGCCAATACCAGATTTCACTGTATTTTCAGTTGTTGAGAATGGAAACCTAATGGATGCATTTTTTTTTTCTTTAGTGCTGTTCTTCTTTGTCATAGAATATTTCACATTTTAAACTCCTCTCTGTGTGTGTTTTATCAGGACAAATAGGGGGAAAAAGCAAAGGCCATCGTGATCTTGAGAAATAGTGTGGCATTTACTTTGGTTCAGTTAATTTTATATGCAGTTAAGAAGTTTTACAGTTTGGGCAGTGATATTATCCCATAAAATGCCTTCCTTAATTTAAACAAAATTATGAAACTACATTCCAGTGTTAACACGAACACCCAACACACTTCATTTGAATATAATGTAAACTGTTCACTCAATCCATGCTGATATGAGCTGAAAATACATACAATCCACGCTGATATCTTCTGAACACGCAAACGTAATACAATCCACAGTGATGTTGAGGTGCTTCAACCGGCTTCAACAGGCCAAAGCAGAGATGCTGGTCTTCACCAGAGTGACATCTCATATTTTCCCAGTTTGTTTCCACACAGAAAGGCATGTGTTTCTCCCAGTCAGTGTCAGCAGCAAAATTAGATGCTTGTGCGGAAATGCATCAGTATGATCAAAGACGTCCATCTAGTTCAGGGAATCTCAGCGGCCCACAGTGGACGTTCATAGGATGCCAGGGGGCACTGAGAGCAAATTAGTAGAGAGGAGGGAGTTTATCAGTCATGTTAATTAAATCTATCGTTAAGTTCCTGTTTGCATTAAAATGTTTATCTAGACTCCATTATACGGGTTGGCATGCATTTGTATCGTGGTTCATCTGATTCTGAAGTCTAGCAATGCATTTTAAGTATTAGGTTTAATTGCGTCAAATAGACAGGCGAAGTCACAACCTCTGCTAAGCCACCTGTTTGGCCCTGTAGGTGGATACGGCTCAATGGACAGAGCAGAGCGAATGCAAAGCAGGTGCGTTTTTACTCTCAGACCGGTCTCGAGCTCTTAAACGCACATCTTTGATCATTGCAGCACTACAAGAACCAGTGAGAAGCATGAAGCAAGACGTGGAAACCATTTGAATTCGACACAGAATTCTACATAACCACCCTTGAATTTACTATAGTAACACTAACTGTACTTTAGGCAGAAATAGATTCATAATACATATTACCATATCACTACTTCAGCTCTATTAAATTTGTAGGCTACATTAGGGGAGTGAGGGAATATAATACATTTTTATAGTATAATACATTGCCATAGTTTGTTTTATAGAAATCATGTTACATCTAACCACAATTTGCTTACTATGGTCTTGTTACAAATACTATTGTTAAAACTATAAAACAAATAAATCAATACCTTTACATTCACAAGGGCAAATGCAAAATGCACTTTTTTGTATTTTATTTGAATTTTTTTAGATGAAATAAAAATGTGTAAATCCTAAAATAAATAGGCTAAAATATTTTTGTTTGAGTGTAAGAAAATATAACTGGTTTTGTTTGCCTTCAGAAATTCCCTCAGTCACACTGTTAGAATAATTTTGTCACATAAATTAGGTTTTAACTTTTTTCTTTTTATAGATGTAATAGATAACTTTACTGTTGTTGGTACCAGTAAATTTACATCTACATCCAACTCAAAATCATTGCTGTAATGTAGAATGAGCATTTCAGTGGGACAAAATATGCAATATTATTGGTCTTTTCACTTATTTTTGAAATATAACAACAATACCACTTTTATTATTACTTTTTTTTATTTTAGGGAATGAAATAGGGGGGAGTTCATCAAAAAAAGGTTCAGAACCACTGATCTAGTGCATAATACAAAGGACCAACTATTAAAAATAGCACAGATGGGTGCGAAAAGGTCCGGGATGCCTTCAAAACTGCACAACAGCAAGACAGCAACAGCAAGATGAAACAGAATGGGGTATCCTTTTTAGAATTATAAGCTGACATTGTATCTTTTAAAAGCGGCGCGAGATGCATTTTTTTATGAAGAAAAAGATTTAAATCCAGATAGGCACATGAAGGTGTCAATTGTAAGTCCACTTTGGTGTAGATGAATCTCCCATGACAGGCCCATCACTCTCCTCTTCACCTTTGTGACTGACTGAGTGCCAGTCAGTGTTGTTAAATGCTTGTGACGATGAGGAGGGCGTGGCCTGTGATGGTGCACGGCCGGGGCTGAATCAGCTGATCAGCAGGAGAGCGAGATAAAAGGGAGCTGGAGATGCCAGTTTTTCGAGAGAGAGAGAGAGAGAGAGACGCATGCAGCCGCACTGCACGTGCATCTGTGTTCCTTTATGTTTTATGTTGTTTTAAGTTCATTTACTGTATATCATTAAACCTTTATTTTGACTGTTAAGCCGGTTCCTGCCTCCTCCTCGCCTGTCCTTGAACTGTTACAGTGGTGTCGAAACCCGGGAGGGAGGAGGGATGTGCTGTCGCAGAGTCCTCGCCACTGCCATTCACCAGGGGAGCAGACGTGGCCATCTGCCTGGGGACGGAGGGGTCGCTCCCGGCCGCCAAGAGCCGGAGGAGCCACTGCCATCCACCGAAGAAGGGGAGGAGCGGTTCTGTCCGCCAGAGGCCGGAGGTTGTCCGGGAGCCGGAGAGCAAGTTCTTCTCTCTCTCTCTTCTCACTCTCTCTGTCTCTTTCCCTCTCCCCACGCCTCCCCTCGTCTCTCCCCCAGGTTCACAGGAGGCGGGGTGGACCACCGGCTGACGGAACAGCTGGAAGGGCAGCGTCTCCCCTCCAGAGGTGGGGGGGGGAGTAAGTCAGTCCAGTGGTGCCCCAGCCTGAATCAGGCGGGGGAGGAGTGTGATGAGGAGGAGGACGTGGCCGGGTCATGTCATCAGGACCACTTGCTTTACTTGCCTCTAGTTTAAAAGGGCTTGTTTAATCTGTCCAATATTGCATAATTCATCCATTTTTATTGATTTAGGCAAATTAAAGATTGTACATGTGTTGTCGCTTGTCCAGGCCTCCGCAAAGAAGATATTTAAAACTTCTGCCACATCATCGTCATCCACATGATCAAGTTTTATCCCAGCTCTTTTGGTTTTTGATTGTCCAAGCTCATTGTTGATGTGATCCCACCACTGTTTTAGATTCTTGTTTTCAAACTTTGGATTTTATTTATGTAATATGTCTTCTGTTTAGAGCTGTTTTGGCAGCAAGAGGGGGACCTACACGATATTCAGCAGGTGGTTTTAATATTGTGGCTGATCGGTGTAAGAACCTACTGTAGGGCTTTACTGGTTGTTTAGATCAGTGTTACTATCAGAAATAATTAATAATTATTTCTGTAGTTATTAATCAATATTTAAATTAATTAATTGGATCTAACTCATTAAAACCTCATATAGGACTCCAGTAAATGTAGTGTGCTACGTTTAGGAGCAAGTTTGGTTATTAGCAATAATTAATAATTATCAAAGATAATTATTATTAAAATCAATAGAACATTGATGAGAATCAATGTTAGCTTTTTTTTTAATCCTTTAAAATCAACACTTATCAATTGTTAACATCGATGAAACATTAAAATTAACACTAGCTTATTGATCATTCTAATTCAATCAAAGATAACTATCAATTATCAAAAATCAATAGAATATTAATAAGGATTAACATTGACTGGGCACCACCCTGAAATCAGGGACTAATAACCGAATATTAAAACAGTCTCAATATTAGATTGTTTTCTTAGGAAAATCGACATCCGAAGAATATCGATTTTCGAATAAAAAAAACAATGAATGAAGGTTTGAATCCGAGCACTGACATCCCGTCAGCACGACACGGGCGTATGCAAAACAAACCAAAACACTTCTCTTTGTAATATAAACAAAGTTTATTTATGCAGTAATATCAATTAATAATTAATACAATGCAGTCAATAAACTTCCGACTTACAACTACAAACTAAACAGTGATATGATTAGATATAGAAATAAAAATAATCCTATAACACAAGGTGTGTGTGTGACAGTGTGTGTGTGTGTGTCAGTGTGGTTAGTGAGAGAGAGAGAGAGAGAGATGATTCAGTGACAGCCCGAAAGCTGATTTCGCTATAGCTGGAGATGAAGCAGCCATGTTCATCACTCAGAGACGCGGTTTTACGAGCGGGGCTCGTAAAAAGTCCCTTGTTATTTGACTCTTTAATGGATGAACTCAGTTGCTGTCTCACCCGCGATGGCGAAAATGCACAACAGTCCAATTTGGTTGGACTACAATACAGCAAAACAAATTCGTGATAATTAATACCCTGAGTATTAATAATTAGCGGACATGGCGGTCCGTAAACTGTACAAGCAAAAACCTTGAAACACAAGAATAACACGCTATAATATTCTATCTCTGCCCAGACGTAAACCTCTTACTTGAATCGCATGAGGACACAGGTAGAATGTGTTTTCCTCCGTCCTTTAACTTTGACCCGGTTTCTTGAGGCTCGTGTGATGACGAGAACCGTTTCCTCGCGCTGTCGGCGGCCGGTACGGCTGTTGATTCTCAGAGGGCGGTACGGCTGTTGATTCTCGGCGGGCTGGCGGAGAACTCAGAAATGTCGACTTGATTGAAGATGGAAGAGAAATCTTTAATCTCTTCACTTCTGTAGGCCAACGGATGAAGATGCGAATTGCTCAGCGGTCTCCTTCGGATCCGTTAGAGTGTTTGGTTGAACACAGAGTAATCTCAACTCGTCCAGCGAGATGGAGATTGTATGGCTACAGTTTCAAGTCGGACATTACTTCCTTATGCCACGAGGTTACACCGGAGAGCAGCAAAAAGCTACGTCCGTATTCGGTGAACGAAGTAGCCGGAAGCAACTTTGGAAGCATTTTCAGAATTATTTGAAGTCCGGATGATGTCATGTTCGAGGGACGTTCTGTTGTGTGCCTCATCCAATAGGAGTTGAGTGCTCGATCCTTTAGTGGGCAAGGCTTCATGGATCTGTAGTCTGTTTAGGACTCCCTTTGTTTGATTTTGGCGCGATTTTATCAGTAAGATTTATGACTTAGAAGGAGGGGGCTTGAGGAATGTTTTTTATGACTGTTAGGCCTGCCTTTGTCTTCTATCTGAATACATGAGGCCCAACACTACTGAACTGAGATATTTTTCCATTTTTCTTCAATTGTGTTCTGCTGAAGAAAGAAAGTCATATACATATATGAAGTCAGGAATGGCATGAGGGTGAGCAAATTATGAGAGAATTTTCAATTTTGAGTGAACTATCCCTTTAAGTATATGAAATAATATAATATAATGTATGCTGTTTTTTAAGGTTAATTTGACTCATTTAATTATTACTTCAGGTTTTCATTACTTATTTAATTTCACATCTATCATAACATAGTCATTGCAGATTATCTGAAAGGACACAAAACGTTCGGGTGTCTTACGCATGATTTACACCTGGTTAGGAGAAGGTTTAAATTTAGTTCATACCATCTAACATTTTGAAAATACGAAAACTTTCAGAAATCCAAGAATTTACGTCAGAACGGCTTTACAAACAATTTACGATTTTCGTTCTGCTCGTGTTTCATGAATGAGGCTTAACATCTTTAAAATTCAAATATAATTCAAAATTCTGTAATATTTGGTCATGCTTGATAATATTTAAGTGAAAAAGTCGAATTTTGTTTCTCAGCCCTGTTGACAGCCCAAGTGCACTGATACATAATACCATATTGCTCATGAAGGCAGTGCAAGTTCAAATCTGGTTCACATCATTTGCAGATACCACTCAATTACTGTACTTCATTTTATGGTCCATACTGTCAATAAAAATGGCAAAAAAGCCAGAAATATAAATAAAATGTTAAAGAGGATGTTTTGACGCTTTCCATATTTTCTTTTTTCTTTTTTCTTTTTTTTTTCTTTTTCCCAGAACAAATGTATTGCTCAGATGTTGCTCTTTCATAATTCAGTAGACTTCAGGGGGTTGACATTTATTTTAATCAAGTATTAGATTTGTCTCAGAAGTTTCCAAAATTCCTTTGGAGAAAAAATAAATAAATAAAATAAAAAATACAAATGAGTCAGCTTTTGACATACAGTAAGAGTACAGAGCAAATAATAATAATAATAATAATGTGGATAAAATAGCTCAGATAATTTGGTATTGGAAAATTATGGTCAGAAATGTTTGAGCTTATATTAAAATATTTAATATGTGTGTAATAAATGTCTTCAGAATCAATATGATAGGTGTGGGTGAGAAACAGATCAATAGTTAAGTCCATTTTTGATAGAAATTCTCCTCCCTGCCCAGTAGGGGCGTATGCATGAAGAATGTGAATCACCAAATACACAAGAAGAAAAATGTGAAAGTTAAAGTGGGAATTGACTGAGTAGGGAGGAGAATTTAAAATAAAAATTGACTAAAATATTGATCTGTTTCTCACCCACACCTACCAAATCGTTTCTGAAGACATTGATTTAACCACTGGAGTCATATGGATTACTTTTATGCTGGCCTATGTGGTTTTTGGAGCGTCACAAATTTGGCACCCATTCACTTGAATTGTATGGACCAAAAGAGCTGAGAAATTCTTCTAAAAATCTTCATTTGTGTTCTGCTGAAGAAAGTCATACACATCCGGGATGGCATAAGGATTAGTAAATGATGAGAGTATTTTCATTTTTTTTGGGTAAACTATTCCTTTAAGGACATTTTCTTTTCACTGTGGGCAAAACCCTCACATTCACCCCTCAATGACACAAAATTTGAATATTTCTTAACAAAGATCTATAAAGAAAGAGAGAAGAAAAAAAAGTACCCTGTTCAAGAAACACATATCCAGTACACAACCTAACTGGCCTGGCATGCTTCCCCTATTACCAAAGATAAAAGATGGGCCCAGGAAGGTTGCGAGCAGAGTAAAAAGACAGAAATGAATGAAGTAGGCTGAAATAGGTGACTCAGAGTCTGGAGTGTCTCATGGTTTGCACTATCATTGCTGATTACTGTAGCACACTCCAGCACAATCAGGTTTATTAATCAAGAGGAGGGTGAAAGCTACAGGGAGAAAATGATGACCCTTCAAGCTGTTCATGAAGTGTGACTGGACCAGCATCACATCATTGCCACAGCAAATTTCTCTGACCAGGGAAATGAATGGATATAAATAACCGTGTCCCTGATGGACTGTAACTGGAGAGTGTGGATGAATTATTTTCACATCTCAGCTCAGTGAATATGTTTGTATAGAAGGAGATATCAAAAGATGGTTATTCTCAATAGTTTCACATAACAATGTCCACATAGCTTTACATAAAAATATTATCACTTTAAATTATGAAGCATATCTAAGAATATGCATAAAGGCTGATATGTGTAATTTCTGGCACCAAACAGAATTGCAAAAATAATCACTGATTTTAAACAGATTACAGAAAACTCCCCATCGGCTTCAATTGGTTGTAATAACAAATAGTCCCGCACCAAACACACACCACTGGTTGAGCCAAGCAATTTTTTGATAGTGCCACAGAGCCACAATGTTATAAAGGCTACTTTTTAGGTGAAATTAACCTTTAAATGGCTAACTTGTAGTTAATGCTGCATATTAAGGAGGATTAGGAAAGTATTTTAATACTGAAAAAATACACACATCAGCTTAAACACACTTTAACTTTATCTCTGATTGCCACACAAGCAAAACACTAAAATATCAAGAATGTTACAATAGCAAAATATCTGTTTCAGGTAAGTTTAGAAAGTCAAGATTTACAGACTGTTAGTCGGCTTTACTAAAAAAGCTAAAGATCTGAGATTATCAAGAATTACAGAGGATTGTAAAAAAAAACTGACATAATCATGAAAATCTACTTACTGAGACTTAATGTATTTTTCACTTATTTCAGCAAGGCCTCAGAAAAGCACTGGACATGTGTAAATTCAGATTCCCTGTCTGTCACTCACTCGACATTGGTGTCGATGTAGTGACACCAGGGGTCACTCTTGGGAGCCCGAGACACCTCTGGACTTTGATAAAAGGCCAATGAAAATTGGCGAGTGGTATTTGCATGCCACTCCCCCGGACATATGGGTATAAAAGGAGCTGGTATGCAACCACTCATTCAGATTTTCTCTTCAGAGCCGAATGGTCATGCTCACTGAGCTGAATACTACTGTTCATTCACCTCTGCAGGATCTGACGGCGCATTTCAGCGGCTTCTCCCCCCTCTGCACTGGTGCACTGCAGAGAACGCCCCTGGGCGCTTCGGCAGAAAAACTAGAGAGTATATTTTCTGAAAGAGCATTTTTCCCCTCTAAAAGAGTATATATTTCTCTAAAAGAGCGCACACACAGAACGTCTTTTTAAAGACGCATCTTTTTAAAGATGCTTTTCCGATTGTGTGTTATTCCTGGTTGTTATCGTTATCTCTCGCCTTCTAACGGTCACGATCACTGTCTTTCGTGTCTGGGCACTGCTCACGCAGAGACAGCATTCGTGGATGGTCATGTTCTCATTGCAAGAATATGTCCATGGCAACGTTGCGGTCGCGGCTCGCCTTCGTAAGAAAGCGAGCCACCCCAGAGGCTCCCGCCTCGGTCCTTTTACCCACGGGTATGAGGCCAGCGTGGCTAGCACTGGGGGCGATTTGGGGACCCCAATGGGACTGCCTCCTCCGGGTATACCCCCGCGGACCTCCCATTCCCCAGCATGCTCGTCTGCCCCGATCGGGCTTCCGGGTGAGTCCGCCGGCTCGTCTCACGGTGAGTTTGACCTCTTATTCGGAGCCCGCAAAAGTGATGAGCTCTCGAACGCAGCATCGGAGAGCGGGCTCATCTATTCGGAAGCCTCAGCTGGGCTCCTCCCTTCGGGGTCGATCGCCCAGTCACAGGGTGACGCGGAGATGACGACATGCTTTCCCGGGCAGCCATGAGCGTCGGTTAGAGTGGATTTCACCACTCTTCCCTGAACCCTCGTGGCTCGGTGATTGGTTCCTGGGCTCGCGGCGCTGCTCAAAGCCACGCCCTGCCCCCGTTCCTTTCTTCCCGGAAGTGCATGAAGAGCTGACAAGGTCGCGGGAGGCACTTTTTACTGCCAGGTCCCGATCTTTTCAGCTTCCAAGCCCTCACTACCCTCGATGGTGGGGTGGCCAAGGGCTATTCGGCAATCCCCGGTGGATGAAGGCGCTCGCGGTGCACCTATGCCCGCAGAGCGCCACCACCTAGCATGGGTTCCCAAAGCCCCTGTCCAAGGCCTGTAGGTTTACGTCGTCTCTGACGGCCAAGGCCTACGATGCCGCTGGACAAGCCGCCTCCGCCCTGCATGCCATGGCTCTCCTGCAAGTCCGCTAAGGCACTAAAGGAACTGCACGAGGGTAGTTCTGCCCCGGGATTGATGCAGGAACTGCGCTCAGCGACCGACCTCGCTCACCGAGCGACGGAGGTCATGGCGCAGTCTCTCGGGCGGACGATGGCCACACTAATGGTCCAGGAGCGCACCTTTGGCTCAACCTGGTCGAGATGGGTGAGGCCGACAAGACACGATTCCTTGCTGCCCCCATTTCCCAAGCGGGCCTATTCGGCGACACCGTCGAGGACTTTGCCCAGCAGTTCTCGATGGTAGAGCAGTAGATGGATGCTAGCTGGCATATCCTGCCCCGGCGCGGCTCAAGATCCCGCACCCCGTCTACCATCGCCAAGGGCATCCCCCTGCAGTGACTGCACTGGCACCGCCGCAGCCTGCCCCTTCGGCCCGGCCCCGGCATGGAGCCCACCGCAGGAAGCAGACATCATCCGTCTCGCGGCCGCCCAGAACCAGTGAAAGGCTTAAAAGCGCCCTTGAGATGGGCAACCCAGGGACAACGAAACCCGTTGCTCTGGAGCTGGTAAGCAGATCTTCATCTTTTTGTTACCTTTTGCATTTTGCGCTGCATGCCCAAGTGGCTGCAGTACTCAAGAGCTCAGCAAGAGCGGTTTCCTTGTTCCCTGGGTCACGTATCCGGTGTGTATGGCCGTCATCACGACCACCGTCCACCACTCCATTTGGTAGGTTTGGCGCTCCAGCGGTGGTCTCCCGCCCCTGAGCGCCCAGCTGTGGCACAAATCTGCCCCCGATGTGATAGTCTTCACGGGTCATGAGGACAGGCCTCTTCCTCCCCCGTCCCAGGCTGTTCCGGGGGTGGTCACAAGGAGCCAGGTAAGTGCTTTGATGTCCTTAGACTCAGCACGGCCACGACGTGGTGTGGCACCTCGAGCTCTGCCCCGCCGCGAGGCCCCACCTGCCGGTACATCCGATGACGTTGTCCCTTTGGTCCCCCTTGCGCGGAACTTGGACGCATGACCTGCACTTTCCAATCCGTCACGAGGGCTGGTCTGGACTGTCCGACTCGGCTGCGCGATTCACTTCGCCGGGCATCCGTCCAGGTTCAGCGGTGTCCACTTCACCTTGGTGAAAGACGAAAACGCTGCTACCTTGCGTGGAGATCGCTACCCTCCTACAGAAGGGCACGATAGAACCTGTCCCTCCAGCCGAGATGAAAAAGGGTTTTTTTCAGCCCCTACTTCACTGTACCGAAAAAAGGCAGTGGGTCGAGGCCAATCTTTGACCTGTGAATTCTGAACTAGGCTTTACACAGACTCCCGTTCAAGATGCTGACGTGAAAACGCATTCTGGCGGGCGTTCGGCGGCGGTAGACCTGAAGGATGCGTATTTCCACGCCTCGATCCTTCCTCGACACAGACCCTTCCTGCGGTTCGCGTTTGAGGGTCAGGCGTATCAGTACAAAGTCCTCCCTTTCGGCCTGTCCCTGTCTCCTCGCGTCTTTACGAAGGTCGCCGAGGCTGCCCTTGCCCCGTTAAGGGAGGTGAGCATTCGCATTCTCAACTACCTCGATGACTGGCTAATCCTAGCTCACTCTCGAGACGTGTTGTGCACACACAGGGACCTGGTGCTCTCACACCTCAGCCGACTAGGTCTTCAGGCCAACTGGGAAAAGAGCAAGCGGTTCAGAGCATCTCTTTTCTCGGTTTGGAGTTGGACTCAGTCTCCTTGACGGCGTGCCTTACAAACGAGCGTGACCAGTCGGTGCTGGCCTGTTTAAAGGCGTTCAAACAGGGAACAGCGGTTCCACTGAAACTTCTTCAGAGGCTCCTGGGGCATATGGCATCCTCGGCGGTTGCCACACCGCTCAGGTTGATGCATATGAGGCCGCTTCAGCACTGGCTCCAGACTCGAGTCCTGAGACGGCCACGGCACCATGGGACACACCGCGTGACCATCACGTTGGTCTGTCACCAACTTTTCAGCCCTTGGACCGACCTCTCGTTCCTACGGGCAGGTGTTCCCCTAGAACTGGTCCCCAGGCATGTCGTGGTCACGACAGACGCCTCCAAAACGGGCTGGGGCGCGTTTGCAATGGGCACGCAGCCGCCGGCCTCTGGACGGGTCCGCAACAGCATTGGCACATCAACTGCCTCGAGTTGTTGGCAATTCTGCTCGCCCTGCGGAGGTTTCGGCCGTTGATCCATGGCAAGCACGTGTTTGTTTAGACAGACAACAGGACAACGGTGGCATATGTCAACCGCCAAGGTGGTTTGCTCTCTCATTGTATGTCACAACTCGCCCGCTGTCTCCTCCTCTGGAGTCAGTAGCACCTCAAGTTGCTGCAAGCCACTCACATCCCGGGCAACCTCAACACTATGGCGGACACGCCGTCACAACAGGTTACACTCAGGGGAGCGTGGAGACTCCACCTTCAGGTGTTCCAGCTGATTTGGAGTCGATTCGACAGGCACAGGTGCACCTGTTCGCCTCCCAAGAATCCTCCCCACTGCCCGCTCTGGTACGCCCTGACCGAGGCCTCCCTCTGCATAGATGTGCTGGCACACAGCTGGCCCCCTGGCATTCGCAAATATGCGTTTCCCCCAGTGAGCCTGCTTGCACAGACCCTGTGCAAGGTCAGGGAGTACGAGGAGCAGGTTGTCCTGGTAGGACCCTACTGGCCCGCCCAGACGTGGTGTTCGGACCTCATGCTCCTCGTGACAGCTCCCCCCTGGCAAATTCTCCTGAGGAAGGAGCTTCTTTCTCAGGGAAGGGGCACCATCCGGCACCCGGCCCAGACCTCTGTAATCTCCATGTCTGACCCCTGGACGGGACGTGGAAGACCTAAGCTGTCTCCCATCTGCGATGGTAGACATGATCACTCAGGCTAGGGCTCCCTCTACGAGGCGCCTGTATGCCTTTAAGTGGCGTCTGTTCGCTAAGTGGTGTTCTTCCCGTCAGGAAGACCCCCAGAGATGCGCAGTCAGATCAGTGCTTTCCTTCCTGCAAGAGAGGTTGGAAGGGAGGCTGTCCCCTTCCACCTTGAAGGTGTATGCTGCTGCCATAGCAGCACCCCACGACGCAGTCGACGGTAAGTCCTTAGGGAAGCATGACCTGATCATCAGGTTCCTAAGAGATGCCAGGAGGCTGAATCCCTCCAGGCCGCACCTCGTTCCCTCATCGGACCTCTGTAGTTCTTCGGGGTCTACAGAGAGCCCCCTCTGAGCCTTTGCAGTCAGCCGAGCTTATGGCATTCTCCTTAAAGACTGCCCTCCTGACTGCGCTCACTTCCATCAAGAGGGTAGGTGACCTGCAAGCGTTCTCTGTCAGCGAAACGTGCCTGGAGTTTGGTCCAGGTTACTCTCATGTGATCCTGAGACCCTGACTGGGCTATGTGCCCAAGGTTCCCACCACACCTTTAGGGACTAGGTGGTGAACCTGCAAGTGCTTCCCCAGGAGGAGGCAGACCCAGCCCTGTCGTCGCTGTGTCCGGTGTGCGCTTTACGCATCTATTTGGATCGCACACAGAGCTTTAGAATCTCTGAGCAGCTCTTTGTCTGCTTTTGGTGAACAGCGAAAAGGAAGCACTGTCTCCAAGCAGAGGATCACCCACTGGCTCGTTGACGCCATAACTATGGCATATCTCGCCCAAAACATGCCGCCCACGGTAGGGCTACGAGCCCATTCTACCCATGCTGTAGCGGCTTCTTGGGCCCTGGCCAGAGGTGCCTCTCTAACAGACATTTGCAGAGCAGCGGGCTGGGCAACACCCAACACCTTTGCAAGGTTCTACAACCTCCGGGTGGAACCGGTTTCATCCCAGGTAGTGGCACGCAATACAAGCGGAAAAGCCCTGGATAGCCGGCCGGGTGTATCGCTTGCACATAGCGCCTTCCACCTCCTTTTGAGCTGAAGACATGCACCGTTAATTCCCAGTAGTGTTCACAAAATGTGTTCCCTGGTTGACTTCCTCCGAGCCCTGTGGCAGTCGAGTTTTCAGAGAGACTCGCTGCCAGCCCAGTACACGCACTAACTAAGAGCCCGGTTCTGGGGTAGGTGCTCCGCATATGGCGGTTCCCTGTAAGGCTAACCCCATGCGATCTATATCTTCCGCTGATTCGTTTCCCTGCTGGCAAACTGCGTCTTCCTTGGGCAGAGCCCCTCTGCCCCAGTCTCCATGTTGTAGTAACTCCTCCCCCATTGGGCAGGATCTACCTTGAAGGCATACCATGACGTATTCTTCCACTTAAATATCCCCCCATCTTGGGGCGAGGTGTGGTCTCCGCGGTGTCCTCCCCTTGGGAGGGACACCCCCCGACTAGACCTGGCGGCCCAGTCGGATAATCCCCCTTCTTTTTTAGGGAGTGGAAAAAGAGAAGGGGAAATGAGGCCACGACTGGGTTAAGCCTGTCTCTATCTTTGGGTAGTCGACTTGTCCTCAAAAAGAGCCGTTCGACACTCATAACTGTGTTGGGGGAGGTTAAGTGTCGACCCGGTGTGCTGGCTATGAGGCACACAGCAAGTCTGCCCACCACACACCGCCAGTTCACGTAACACAGTTCAGTCTTTTTGCATTTTGTATAGGGACACCTAGTGTCACTACAACGTCGAGTGAGTGACAGATAGGGAATGTCATGGTTACTGGTGTAACCTCCCTTCCCTGTTGGAGGGAACGAGACATTGGTCCCTCCTGCCACAATGCTGAACTACCCGCTGAAATGGCCGGACCTTATATCGGCTCCTCAGCATAAAACCTGAATGAGTGGTTGCATACCAGCTCCTTTTACACCCGTATGTCCGGGGGAGTGGCATGCAAATACCACTCGCCAATTTTCATTGGCCTTTTATCAAAGACCAGAGGTGTCTCGGGCTCCCAAGAGTGACCCCTAGTGTCACTACATCGACACCAACGTCTCGTTCCCTCCATCAGGGAACGGAGGTTACACCAGTAAGCATGACGTTATCTTTTCATGAACATAGTTATTCTCCTGTTTACACTTTTAAAACATTTTGGTCAGCACTTGATATTAGTGCATATTGCAGTAGCGCTTGTTGGTCAGGATGTTTACTGCTTAATGTCACATGTTTGTATACAAGAGTCAAGTCAACTCATTTTTATTTATTTTTTTCTCCCCTTTTTCTCCCCAATTTGGAATGCCCATTTCCCAATGCACTCTAAATCCTCGTGGTGTTGTGACTTGCCTCAATCTGGGTGGCGGAGGACGAATCTCAGTTGCCTCCACATCTGAGACCATCAACCCGCACATCTTATCACGTGGCTTGTTGAGTATGTTACCACAGAGACATAGCGCATGTGGAGGCTTCACGCCATCCACCGCGACATCCACGCACAACTCACCATGCACCCCACTGAGAGCGAACCACATTATAGTGACCACAAGGAGGTTACCCCATGTGAATCTACCCTCCCTAGCAACTGGGCCATTTGGTTGCTTAGGAGATCTGACTGGAGTCACTCAGCATGCCCTGGGATTCGAACTCGCAAACTCCAGGGGTGGTAGTCAGCGTCTTTACTCACTGAGCTACCCAGGCCCCTAAGTCAAGTCATTTGTATAGCACTTTTCACAACACACATCATTTCAAAGCAGTTTTACAGAAAATTATGCTATAACAGAAAATGAAGGTGTACTATAGTCTTAGAGTCTTAATAGTGTGGTTTAATAAAAAAAAAAAAACATGATTGTAAATTGTGCCTGAAAATAAATAATTAAATAAATAACTAAGTAAATAATATTTGTATTTAGACCACCAGTGAGCAGGCTAAAGGAGACTGTGGCAAGGAACACAAAACTCCTTTAATGATTAATTGAGAAAAATAACCTTGGGGGAAAATAAGCTCACTCTGGGGGCCAGTTCCCCTCTGGATAAACAGAATGAATGTAACGCCAGTATTAGTCATTTATGTGTAGTGCAAGTCATGGTTTAAAATTAGTAAACTAAGTGTTAGGGGCCAATGTTTAAACAAAAAGGTTTTGTATGAATTGTAAGATTAATGACTAAAGACTTTAAAGTCCATCCTGAATTAACTGCGGAAATGCACACAGATGCATTGTCCTTTGTTATTTGGCTGATGAAGGCTTTAGTTGGTAATTCATTTATTATCTATGTACAGGGTTGGGAGGGTTACTTTTGAAATTTATTCCACTACAGATTACAGAATACATGCTGTAAAATGTAATTTGTAATGTATTCTGTTAGATTACTCAAGGTCAGTAACATAAGTCTAAATACTTTGGATTACTTCTTCAGCAGTGGTAGATTTTTTCACTTGTTTTGATTATAAAAATACACATGTTAAAAATACATTCTCTGAAAAACCTAAATATCTTATGCAGTGTTGTTTCTAAAACAAGATAAATCAAATTGATCTTGTTTTAAGGATTTTTATTTTTACAGGAAAACAATATAAAAATTATTACCAAGAATAAGATTTTTGCCCTAATATCAAAGGTCTTACTAGAAAAAAAGAAATTATGATTCAAAAATATGATCGTGCCTGGAAACATGTGCATGTAAAATAGCTAGAAATAGCATTTTAGTTCAGCGTAAAGCTGACAATTTATGCAAGGTTTATTTCTATTTCTTCTGCTCCAAACTTACTTCAAACTTCTCTGTCTGCTCGTATGAATGTAACACATCATAAGAAAGTGTTTCACGCTGTTCAAATGCACTTTGGATCACATTGTTTATATGGATAAATGTTTCCCATATGAAAAGACTAAATATTAAATGAAACAAATAACAATAAAATGCAAAGTAATCTCTTCAGTAATTAAAATACCTTTTGAATGTAACTGTATTCTAATTACCAATGATTTAAATTGCAGCTGTAGTGGATACAGTTACTTATCCTTTGTCCAGGTGACGCAAGCAGAGGTCAGTGAGGTGCACTGCAGTTCGACTGGAAGCTTGTGGCAGTTCTTTCCAGTGAAGTCCATCTTACATCCATGTTTCAGGCAGTGGCCACTGAAGTATTCCATGTCTTACGGTTGGAGCTGGCATCAGTTCATCCTCTGTGAAGTCCATCGTAGTACACTGAGGTGATATCAAAATCAAATCAAATCAAATCACTTTATTGTCACACAGCCATATACACAAGTGCAATGGTGTGTGAAATTCTTGGGTGCAGTTCCGATCAACATAGCAGTCGTGACAGTGATGAGACAGTACCAATTTACAATAACATCAGATTAACACAGCACAATTTAAACATCTGATATACACGTAATTACACTCAACAATATACAAATAATAACATACACTGTACAGTATACAATACGCACTATATAGATGCACATTATTCAATAAAAATAAAAATATATAAAAAAGTATATATAGTATATATAGAATGTACAGTATTGTACTGTATTGACATTCAGGCTGTCGGTTGATAGTCAGTTGTTAAGAGAGAATATAATATAATAATAATATAATTTATGACAGTCTGGTGTGAGATATAAGAGTAAGGGTAATAAAGTGCAGTGCTGGTGTATTTGATCGTGGGAGATCAAGAGTTCAGAAGTCTGATTGCTTGGGGGAAGAAGCTATCATGGAGTCGGCTGGTGCAGGTCCTGATTCTGTGATACCGCCTACCTGATGGTAGCAGTGAGAACAGCCCATGGCTCGGGTGGCTGGAGTATCTGATGATCCTCCGAGCTTTATTCACACACCGTCTTGTATATATTTCCTGGAGGGAGGGAAGCTCACCTCCGATGATGTGTCTGGCAGATTGCACCACACTTTGCAGTGCTTTGCGGTTATGGGCGGTGCTATTGCCGTACCAGGTGGAGATGCAGCCAGTCAGGATGCTCTCTACAGTGCAGGTGTAGAACCATGTGAGGATGTGGCGGTTCATTCCAAACTTCCTCAGCCGTCTCAGGAAGAAGAGGCGCTGATGAGCCTTCTTCACAATGACTTCAGTGTGGATGGACCATGTGAGTTCCTCAGTGATGTGGACACCCAGGAACTTGAAGCTGCTGACTCTCTCCACTGGTGCTCCATTGATGGTGATGGGACTGTGTTCTCTATCTCTTCTCCTGAAGTCCACCACAAGCTCCTTTGTCTTACTGATGTTGAGGGAGAGGTTGTGCTCCTGACACCAGTGTGTCAGAGTGTGCACCTCCTCTCTGTAGGCTGTTTCATCATTGTCAGTGATCAGACCTACCACCGTCGTGTCATCAGCAAACTTAATGATGGCATTAGAGCTATGTGTTGCCACACAGTCATGTGTGTACAGGGAATACAGGAGTGGGCTGAGAACACAGCCCTGCGGGGCTCCAGTGTTGAGGGTCAGTGAGGAGGGGAGGTCGCTGCCTATTGTAACCACCTGGCATCTGCTTGACAGGAAGTCCAGGATCCAGCTGCACAGTGAGCTGTTTAAGCCCAGAGCCCGGAGTTTCTCATCTAGCTTGGAGGGCACTATGGTGTTGAATGCTGAGCTGTAGTCTACAAACAGCATTCTCACATAAGTGTTCTTTTTTTCCAGGTGGGAGAGAGCAGTGTGTATTGTAGATGCAATGGCATCATCAGTGGAGCGGTTGTTGCGGTAAGCAAACTGCAGCGGGTCAAGAGAGAGAGGCAGCACAGAGCAGATGTAATCTCTGATTAGTCTCTCAAAGCATTTGCTGATGATGGGGGTCAGAGCAACAGGACGCCAGTCATTTAAGCAAGATAAGATATCTGGCTGGCACAGGCTGCAGTTAGCCGTCCTCATTCAGCAACATGTAGAAGTGGGAGTCGGACATCAGGCAGGACCAGCCTTAGATCTGGCAGGCTCTGGTAAACTCAGGATATGTATCCCGAGGTTAAGATAGGGAAACAAATAGAATAATATCAGCACAGATGCAATTCAATTTATAACAGGATTATAGAATATGAGAAGTGTTTCCGGTTCCGGCAGACCTCACTAATGCAGCATAACTATAAGATGATGGATAAATTAGGTGTATGCTTGGCTGAAAAAAGTGTTCTTTAGTCTATACTTAAACTGAGAGAGTGTCAGTCCCGAACCATGTTCGGAAGTCTATTCCATAGTTTAGGAGCCAAATAGGAAAAGGATCTACCTCCTTTTGTGGATTTTGATATTCTAGGTATTGTTAACAGTCCAGAATTTTGCGATTGTAGTGAACGTGATGGAATATAACATGCTAGAAGGTCACTTAAGTACTGTGGAGCTAGACCATTCAAAGATTTGTAAGTAGTTAACAGGATTTTAAAATTAATACAATAAATAAGTAAGAAATAACAAACATAATTTAGTTATATTACATTATATTATATTTAGGGCTACTGATTTTATGCCTAAATTCAGTGTGATTAATTATATAAAAAAATAATGCATTAAAAGAATTACGTAATTAATCATGTCTCCAGACCGTAATAAGGAATATTCGTACCATCGGATCAATTCAAGCTTGAAGTACCTCCTGATTTCAGCAGGGGGCAGTAAGCAAAACTCCAGCTGTATAGGCAACTTTGTTGCCAATTTGGGAATTTGTCGCCAAATTAAGAGACTTTCTTGTGGTTGCTGCGACTTTTACTGTAATTATGTTTTGCAAAAAGGAGCTATTTTGGCTAAATTTAAATATACTTAGTGTTTTCTGGCAATTTTAGGCAATAAATTACTAAACACATATATGCAAAGACATGCTCTGTGATAAGAACCTTTACAAAAAAATCTAGAGTTTTGGTAACTTAGCCACTTTTTGCAATCATTGTATTCACATGAAAATGAGCTTGTGATTGGCCATAAATGTTTGCCAGAAGTTTTCAACTCTTCAATGGTGAACCTGCAGCAAACCTAAGACAACAGTGGACAATTTGCCACAAGTTTGCCCCAAAGATCATTTGCATGTGAAAATAATCAGTGGTGAATTTGCGGAAAATTTGCCATGAACTCTCGTTTTGTGTAAGGGATTTAATCTAACACAATTTGCATGGACCACCAAGCACATAGCAAGTCTGTGGCAGCAGGGGCATGGTCCA
Source organism: Myxocyprinus asiaticus (assembly GCF_019703515.2). Taxonomy (NCBI): domain Eukaryota; kingdom Metazoa; phylum Chordata; class Actinopteri; order Cypriniformes; family Catostomidae; genus Myxocyprinus; species Myxocyprinus asiaticus. The sequence continues at coordinate 42,198,651 of NC_059349.1, forward strand.
GCGTCCGTCGAGGGAGAGAGAGAGTGGTAAGGGTGTATACAGCTGAGCCAAATTATGACTAACACCTGTCTTTAATTGCAGTGAGATTGGGGAGAGCGGCATAAAAGGACCATGCCAACGCCAGATCGAGAGAGAGAGAGCCAGAGATCTAGAGTCCTGCTGAGTAGTTGATGTGTTAATGTGAAGCTAAAGAGTTAATGTAAAGCTAATGATATGTTGTGAAGCTATTGAGTTATTGTGAAGCTGTAAGCTCAGAAAGTTGACAATTAAAAAGCCTTACCTTAGACTGAAGAAACCCAGTTCCCTGTGTCCTCCTTCCCTCCCTGTGTGAAGCTTTGTTACAAAGTCCAAAACCCTTTTCCGTTCAGAGTCAGGTGTGTATATGGACTCATTTGCATCGCCTTGGAATTTGTCTGTTGCTGAAATTGAATGCACCTTAGCCTTTACATTGCTGAACATGGATCAATCAATTTACCACTTTATGTAAAGCCCATTTTAAAGATGCTGCTACCATCAAACTATTTCCCTTAGTGAAATCTTGAAATCCAGACTCAAAATTGTTACAGCACTTTTCACAGTTGACAAAATTTTTTGATGTATTTGATTCATGTTACCTTTGCGCTGGAAAAGGGAAGTGTCCGCTGGCGTAATTCTCAATCAACCCCCTTATGTGAAGACAAGAAAAAAGAGATTGAAATGCTAATTATAATACCAGTTAAGAGGGTAATAATCGGGTAATTTTTTTATTTTTTGGTTTCCCTCGCCCAGCTGAGAGTAGCACCTCATAGTAAGGACCTTAATTGAAACCCAGCATGAAATTTAAGATTCAAAATACATTAAAACTGTCAATGTGCCCTCTATTAGTTAATTCAGCAGCGTTTGATCATTTGGCACACAGCAGTAATGCATAGAGCAAACTGCACCTGGTTATACACCTCAAGGTTGGAACAGCCAAGAGAGAGACTGCGAGAATGAGAAAGAGCTATTTACTGTAAATTCTCATCATAACCTTGTATTGCTGGGGTCTAAACAATTAGCAATTATTGTATAGCAGTGCTATAATAATAATAATAATAATAATAATAATAATAATAATAATAATGAGAAAATCCAGAATACATTAAGCAGCTTAAATAAAAATGCTGTTCACTATACTCATGATATTTGATCTCTTTGCTGTAATTAGTTCTGCTCCCAGTTCTTGTCGTGTGCTGGTGTGAGGGGATATTTCCATCAAACATGCCTTAGCTTCGACCACAGCCACACAGCTTTGATTTGTATGCGACGACTGAGAGCCTTTGGTGTCACTGAAACAGACGCTATATAGAGAAACAGCACAGAGACTGTGAAGAGATCACACATAGAAACAACACAGTGGCTCCAGACAATCTACAATGCGTTCAAAAATACATTATCACCTCATGAATTAGAGAGGCTTCCTGGATATCAGGCAGTTTTATTTATTTTCTCTTGCCCCTCTCTTCTCTAGTCTATGGATTCATCTTACAATTTTTCCAATGACTAAAAAAAGTAAAAAATGACAAACTAATCAATGTAATACATATATAAAAACATCTTGTTGTATTTAAAGGTGATGTGTATAACTTTTTCAATTTTAAAATACTTTCTCCTGTCTCAGTTTAAAATGCAACTATAGTTAATGAGACAACTATAAATAAATTATTTTTAGGTTGATTTCCCAGAAAATTGTAAACACTGTAGTTCTGTGGTGCTATCAAAACACTCCTCAGTTTATTTGAACATCCCAACCAGCCTGAAACAGCAACATTAGCTTAACCAATGGCATGAGTTTGGGGTGAGACTGTCTGTTTGTCCGACAAATGACAGATGGGAATGCGTTCTGGGAAGCTGTTTGAAAAACAGTAATTATTTTTGCAGTCCTGTTTGGTGACGCTAGTGCCGCAGAAATAGTAAATGCCTTTATATGCAAATCATACATAATGCTTCTATTGTACATATAGAACCAGATGCAATAGTGGTGGTGTGACTAAATTGAACTGAAATTGAAATATACACTTTAAATGTGCTTTCTCTCTAATATTATAATATAAGCCACATATTTGCAGCAGCATAGGGATTTCTATGACAAGTTGAGCTTGGGTTTTTGCATTGTGTACAGTCTGGAGGGTACAACAATAAAAGTGCAAAGGCTGGTTGTTCTTATAGGGCATCATAACAAAACACAATGTTGTTCCTGCATAATGCAATAATGAGTAGCATTTCTTAAAGTATCAGCATGGCAAGCTGTAGGCTGTAAATGTGATGTTTCATCTTTCATATAACAGATGTAAATGCCAGAAGGCTATCTTTCTCTCTCTCTCACTTTGTTTCTCTCTCTTACCCTCTCTCTCTTTCTGACTCTGTTTTTTCATCTGCATATGCTCTGAAACAGCTTCTCAGAATCTAAAAATAATGCTTTGTGAAACAATTGTGATATCACACATGAAGTAATAGGAAAAAATGTAAATGTGAAAATGAGTGTATACCAATCACATAGGCAGTAACCTCATCATTATCTGGGGATCTAGCTACTTTTAAGTAATTTGCCTGATAATTTGATGCATAAATAGACACACAAGCTGAACCATGTTATTGATTTGGTGTTCTTTTGAACCAAACTGCAATGAACTGGTTTAGTTTCCAGTTTATAGTTATATGCTCGATGTGATTTGATACTATGCTTGATTTACTTTCTTAGAAATCAGGCCAAACATGAGAGAATAATGACAGAGGAAATCAATTTGGTAAGGAATAGGAAGAAAAGTCAAGATATAGTACTAGGTGAATCTAGGATTTCACTCTTAAAGGGGCAGAATCTTTCACAAGATTGGGGAAATATTGGTTTAGAGCAGGGCTACTCAACTTTGGAAAGCTCAGGCGCCGCAAAGCTCGATCCGTGTAGCCTCAAGGTCAGCACTCTTAATTTTTATAGTAATTCTTATATATAATATGTTTATTTATGTAATATATATATTTAATTGATTTAATTGACTGAATGGGAAGCTTACCACTATTAAAGAGTGACAAAACTGCACTTGTCAACAACAGACGAGCGCAGTGCGTGCAAACCATTCGCACTTCACGAGCTGCTGATATCGCAGCACTGCTCTTCACTATCGTTTGTCCTGCAAGTAAACGTGCCCTCTATGAGTCGTCGCATAGAGCGGATGACAGCCAATATTTTCTTGCTTTATTTGTTCTTTTTTTTCCTTTTTGCAACACATGATGTAAATAAGAAAACACTGTTATCAATGTAAATGATGTTAATCCAAGCATACCCGCTCCTTAAACCACAATGATGGTAACTTTCAAACTACAAGAGAAAAGGGCAAACACACAAAAACACACATGGTGGGGTTCAAAAATCTGTCTGATTCAAAATTTCAAATAAACCAAGTATTAACTGGAAACTTAACTTTTATACAAAATGACAGATTTTCTTGCTTCCATAAAGCACACAAGATGATCACTGGAATATTCTCAATTAATGCTAAATGACATGATCATCGGGTTTTGTTCATGCCAGTTAAGTGCATGCTGTCATCAAAGCTGAAGGAGGACATACTATAAAGAATAATTCAATTAATTCATGTAAATTGTTCAGATAAACTTTTCACTCAAACTGTTATGCTGATAATACAAAATAGAAGCATTTTCACAAGTGAACTTTGACTTTTGAAACACAAGTTATGTTATACATACATATAGTCTACTAACATGCATACATTGGACAGTGATTAACAAGGAAAATTAAAACTGAAACTTCATGTCAAAAAGATTGTCAACCCGTGGTGTAGACTGAGAGATTGAATAAACAGTCGA